>NC_136613.1:3388949-3570652 GCF_933228915.1 Telmatherina bonti
AAGCAAGCGGTTTGTTACTGAGAAATTTACGTTTACACTATTTACTCTTGATATGCTGGATGGAGAAAACTGATGATGTTGTCTCCATTTGATCAGGTGCAGAAGCAACAAACCAGTCTTTCACCAGTTCTGGAGAGATGGACATCAAGCTGTGCCCCATCACCTACTTCGGACAAACATACGACAAAGCATATGTACGTAATAACTTTAAAGCTAAGCTTAGTTTCCGCCTACAGTAGAGAACACACACACACACACACACACACACACACACACACACACACACACACAACACACACACACACAACCATTTAGTAAAACACCTCAAAAACAGTTTGCAGCTCATTTCTGGATTTGTCCTGGAATTCACTGTTTAGCTTCTACTTATTTATTTACTTGTTTATTTAACAATAATGAATACTACTGTAACTGATATTGCTTTAAGCTAATCTGTGTCAGCTTCATTAGCCTACTGCATTAGGACCAGTTACATTACATTATACCACGTTTGTAGTTCATTATAACCATCTTTACTGGAATGCTTGTTCAACTTGCACTTAATCACCGAAACAAATTCCTAGTTGGTGAATTGTGTTCACAGACTATGGCAATAAAAGAGTGATTCTGATTCTAAAATCCAACTTATGAACGGCTATATTTCCACTCTCCTGACTCCACACGCAGAAAGAAGCTTGAAGGCTTAAATACAGAAGTTTAACTATGCGCCGCCCATCTTCCCCTGCCTAACTAGGCCTCGCCCATCTTCCCCTGCCTAACTAGGCCCCGCCCATCTTCCCCTGCCTAACTAGGCCCCGCCCATCTTCCCCTGCCTAACTAGGCCCCGTCCATCTTCCCCTGCCTAACTAGGCCCCGCCCATCTTCCCCTGCCTAACTAGGCCCCGCCCATCTTCCCCTGCCTAACTAGGCCCCGTCCATCTTCCCCTGCCTAACTAGGCCTCGCCCATCTTCCCCTGCCTAACTAGGCCCCGCCCATCTTCCCCTGCCTAACTAGGCCCCGTCCATCTTCCCCTGCCTAACTAGGCCCCGTCCATCTTCCCCTGCCTAACTAGGCCCCGTCCATCTTCCCCTGCCTAACTAGGCCTCGCCCATCTTCCCCTGCCTAACTAGGCCTCGCCCATCTTCCCCTGCCTAACTAGGCCTCGCCCATCTTCCCCTGCCTAACTAGGCCCCGCCCATCTTCCCCTGCCTAACTAGGCCCCGCCCATCTTCCCCTGCCTAACTAGGCCCCGTCCATCTTCCCCTGCCTAACTAGGCCCCGCCCATCTTCCCCTGCCTAACTAGGCCCCGCCCATCTTCCCCTGCCTAACTAGGCCTCGCCCATCTTCCCCTGCCTAACTAGGCCCCGCCCATCTTCCCCTGCCTAACTAGGCCCCGTCCATCTTCCCCTGCCTAACTAGGCCTCGCCCATCTTCCCCTGCCTAACTAGGCCCCGCCCATCTTCCCCTGCCTAACTAGGCCCCGTCCATCTTCCCCTGCCTAACTAGGCCTCGCCCATCTTCCCCTGCCTAACTAGGCCCCGCCCATCTTCCCCTGCCTAACTAGGCCCCGTCCATCTTCCCCTGCCTAACTAGGCCCCGTCCATCTTCCCCTGCCTAACTAGGCCCCGCCCATCTTCCCCTGCCTAACTAGGCCCCGTCCATCTTCCCCTGCCTAACTAGGCCTCGCCCATCTTCCCCTGCCTAACTAGGCCTCGCCCATCTTCCCCTGCCTAACTAGGCCTCGCCCATCTTCCCCTGCCTAACTAGGCCCCCGCCCATCTTCCCCTGCCTAACTAGGCCCCGCCCATCTTCCCCTGCCTAACTAGGCCCCGTCCATCTTCCCCTGCCTAACTAGGCCCCGCCCATCTTCCCCCTGCCTAACTAGGCCCCGCCCATCTTCCCCTGCCTAACTAGGCCCCGTCCATCTTCCCCTGCCTAACTAGGCCTCGCCCATCTTCCCCTGCCTAACTAGGCCTCGCCCATCTTCCCCTGCCTAACTAGGCCCCGTCCATCTTCCCCTGCCTAACTAGGCCCCGCCCATCTTCCCCTGCCTAACTAGGCCTCGCCCATCTTCCCCTGCCTAACTAGGCCCCGCCCATCTTCCCCTGCCTAACTAGGCCCCGCCCATCTCCCTGTCGCCAGACTCAGCATGCTGCGTTCATGTATCCTACCAGAGTATCCTACCACTGCTGTGCCTCAGAAGGAGACAAAAGATTTAATCAAGGCATTTTGACGTTATCCATGTGAAATGATTTCATTTTCGATGCTAGCGATGTAGCCGCCACAGCTGAGTCAAAGTAGAGAAAAACCCTGCACATTATCCTCGGTCTTTTAAGGTTAGAAATTTTATTTATTTATTTATTTTTTGTCTTGTCCAGCATTTAGGCAGCAGAATGATGGTCTGGATGTTCTGCTGAGCAAATTTTCTCTGCCAAGGGAAGCTTTATAGATATAATGATCCCCTTGACTTTCTGAATTTTTATTTTATTTCTATATTTATTTTGTATTGTTGTTTGAATTGTAGAGTTTGTACTACTGGACCAGAGAGGACAGACAAAAGACAGAAAGAGAAAGGAGAAGAAACACCTCATAAGAAAAGGGAAAGAGATAAAGGGAGAGAAAAAAACAACTAAAAAATAACCCAAAAACAAAAAGAAAGAAAACAACCTACAGATGTATACATACACACATACAGGCACACACATACATATACACACACATACACACGCATACATACACATACATATACACACACGTATACACACATAATATATATATATACACATATATATACATATGTACACATATACATATACACATACACACCTCTATGCACACACACACACATACGTACAAACATATACGCACTTGCCAGTATTAACACATATACATACACATACAAGCCAACTTTAGATCATAGTAACTAAACTATGAATGTAAAAAGTTAAATATAAATGAGAAACAAACAGAAATGAGAAAACTAGCTGCTGTTAGTGAATAAAACTGCGTGACGACTCGGTGACTGTGTCACATGCAGAACATGCAGAGTGGAACGTGTTCAGAGAAGATCATGCCAGTGTGACCCCTCCCACACAAAGGCAAGAGGCACGCCAGGAGGACCCCCGAGACCAGGGCCATCGGCAGCCATCCCCAGGCGCAGACCCCAACCGCCCCACCCCGGAGCCAGCCATGCACCGACCCAGGAGGCGGCAGAGGGGGGTCCCAGCCAGAGTCCCCCGCAGTCAGGGGGAACAGGCCCCAGCAGGCCCGGACCAGCGAGGACCGACCCCGCCGGGCACCGGCCACCCAGGGCAGACAGAGCGCGGGCCCCCCGGCCCCAAGAGCCCAGAAGCAACCCCCCACCCCCGCAGGCAGAGGGCCCAGCCCACACCGACGGAGGGCCGGGATCCCCAGACCGCCACCGAGCGGCAGCCAGGCCGCACCCCAGTGGACCAGCAGCGCTCCCCGAGCACCAAGACCCTCCACGCACCCACGCACACAAACACACACACATACGCACACACGCACACACACGCACACACACACACACACACACACATACGCACACACGCACACAAACACACACACACGCACACGCACACACGCACACATGCACCCACCCACCTACCCACACGCATCCACACTTCCTCCTTAAACACACCCTATACCCCCATTCTCTTACACACGCTCAAACTCACACTCTCCTACCCCCGTTCTTTATACACACACACCCCCTCACACACACATCCCTGCTCCCTCTATAATCACCCATTCTTCCATACACGCATACCCCACTCTACACACACACACACACACACTTCCCTACACCCCTCTATCCACATTCACACTCCTCATTGTACACCCACCCCATCACTCCCCCGCACCACCAACATAACCCCACATACACACCCCCACCCATCTGCATACACCCCCCCTTCCTCCTATCCCAGCGGCCATCCACTTTCCTAAATTCTTTCACCCTGATCCCCCCCCCCTCTACCCTAACATTCAGTCACCACTTCATCCATTGGATCATGCACGCCCTCACCTTTCTTTCCCAACGTGTCCCCTGTGAGATACCCCCGGGGGAGCAGGGGATAGGATGGCCCCGATCAGGGCCCCACAACTACCCCCCACCCCTGTCAATGCCCCCCCACCACTCCACACATGCAGCCGATCCAGCACCACCCAGGGCCAGCAGCAGTCCCACCCCCGCCAGGCCAGCCCAGACCCAGGCCCCCTGAACAGCACCACTCCCCCGCCCAAACCCCCCCGGCACAGCCCCAGAAATAGGGGCGTGGCAGGACCCCATCGTCACCCCCTCCCTCCCAGCTTATGAATGATTGTGAAGTGTGTGTTGTTTGCAATTAAAATTGGGAAGAAGTAGCATCATCATGTTGGGAGCGGGACCACCAAAGCAGCCCCGCCCACCGCACACTGCATGGCCCGCCCCCCAAAACATGTCCATGTGTTGTCAGTGTGTGTTTTTTGTGTTATGTTGACTAAGTGTAATTAAAACTGGGAGGTGAACCGATGCTGGGTGCAGCGATGGAGACCACCTTGATGGCCTCTCTCACCATCCAGATCAACATGTCCACCTCCCAACGCCCTGCCTGTGTGTGGTGGAAGAAGGGAAGGAGGGGAGTCCGGGGATTTAGGTCCCGAGGGAAGCGCCCCTCCCTCAAGAAGATGAGCCACCTGCGGCACGAGGCACGTCCCCCATTCCCGGGGCCCCCGAAGGCCAGGACAGGCCAAGGGCAGCTGCCCCAACAACCAGGGCCCTCAGCAACCCCAATAAAGGAGCCGCCACCGGCCCCAGAAGGCACCAACGAACCACATGCAGAAGTGGGGGGGGGGGGGGCAAAGAAGAGGAGGGGCGGGAGAAGGAGAGACAGACCAAGGGCCCACCGCCCCCACACCCCTAGGAGACGCCCCCACCCAGAGACACGTTGCATTCCCTTCTCCTTTACACACCAACACATTCACACCCCCTCACCATCAGCCTGGTATACACACACATCTACACACACACACACACCTACAGACCCACACATACATCTATACACATACACACCCATTCTAACAGATACACGGCCAAAAGATTAGTCCACCTCCAAAACCCTACATCCCACTCACCCCCCTGCCCATCACAAAACACCCCTTCTCATTCTACCTACCCTAGAACAAACCACCACAACTCCCCACTTCTCTCACTGAAGTCCTACCCCCTTCATAATCATGACCCTTCACCCCCCTATACACCTACATACACATGCACCCCCCCCACTCCCCCCTACACACGGGCCAGTACCCCCCATACACATGCATCTCAATACTCCTCTATATACACACCCCTATCTCCCATGCATTTAACACCAGATTATCCACACACAAGCCCTTACCCCTTCCCACACACACACACACACACACACACACACACACCCACCACCCACTCCCTCATTCACAACCCCAACCCCCCACACAATCATGTACTATCACACTCCCCCAAACCTCCACCCCCACACCTACATGCCCTAACACACTCCCCCTTACACACAACCCTACCCCCCACAAACTCATGCTCCACTACACTCCCCATAAACCCCCCACATATAAACCACCACACACCTCCTACACCCCACACACTCATGTACTATCACAGTCCCCTAAACCTCCACCCCAACACCCCTCACACACTCCCGCATACACACACCCCTCACCCCCTATACCTTCATGTACCACTACACTCCTCCATACACACCCCATATATACACAGGCACCCCCCCATCCTCAACTATCTTGGGCCCGGGTCCCTCTGCCGGGCACCAGGGCACGGACCCGCCCCCACTGCAGCGGCAGGTCCAGGTCAGCCCAGCCCCCCCCACGGCAGGGCCGACCCCCCATCCCCGAGAAGCAGGGGACAGCCCCGGGCACCGGAGCCCAGGACCCGCACCCCGCCCACCCCGCAGCGGCACGGCCACCCGTCACGGAGCCAATACCCGCCGATCCAGCCCCCGCCAGCGACCTCGCCCCCCCGCCGCAAGGCAACTCCAACCATTGATCCACCCAAGGCCTCCCGCCAGGTCTTGAAACCTAGCCCCCCCAGTAATGAAGCAGCCAAGATCCCCGTCCAGGGGTCCACCCCAGACCCACAGCCACCTGAGCCACCCAGCCAGTCCCTAGCCCCGAGCGGGATGAGGTCACACTCCCCCCCCTACACTAAGTGATGGAGCTGATCACAGGAGACCAGAGAGAGTGAAATCCATCTGACTGATCCTTTGAGGAGGCAGACATCATTTCCACGCTGATGTAATCTAATAACAGATTTCTAAACTGCTGGATGCACAGATTCTGTTTGCTTTTCCAGTTCACAAGGATAGTTTTCTTTGTGATGCACAGGCTGCTGAGGTTAGAAATTATTAAATTAAATAGACATAAAATCTCCCACCATTAGCATATAGAAGAAAAATATTTTTTTCTTGAACATTAAACTACTTTAAGGGTTGAAGAACCGGCTGCATGTAACTCATGTTAGCCCTTAGCCTGCAGTAGCACTTATCCAAGCAGCAACAAGTTTTAAGAGGCAGGAAAAAGGAAGCTTTAGGTGCAGTAATTCTATTAAAATGACAATAGTGAAGAACAACAAGTAATTGGGTTAATCTATCATATTAACTAGTTTTTATTCATTGTTTTGTCCTCCTCATCAACAGGTGAGCTTCAGTGCAAACAGATTTGCTGTCTGCTTCAGAGGCTCATACACACCTGGAACCAGGAATGACTGCATTCTGATGTCGGGGGGGACGGCCAACAGAGGTGAGCTGATGGTACTCATGAAGGAAATACCAACTGGATCTGGAGTTCATAAACTTCTGCCGAACCTGCAACATCCTGGGAAATGTGTCAATGTGATACCGCTGAAGGATAGTCAGCTGTCTCAAGTAAGTCCTTTCTGGTCCAGTTACAGACAGATGTATGCTGAAAGGTAGAAGTAATGTTCCATTGTTTCCCATCACCAGATACATCAAGTCGAACTCGCCAACTTTGACATGCAGTCACTAATGGCCATCAAGACATATTCTGCATACACAAACATCAGAGTGGTAAGTATTGGTTTACTAACCAGGAAAGAAAAATAGATGTACATCACACTGCTAGAAACTTGCCACTCACTAAAGACTCATTATTTATGCACTTAAAGTTTAATCTGCACTCATCATCCACCTTGTAGTACCAAGTTGGGGTATTTTCTCCCTCTAAAACAGTTTTAATTCCTTGTGTGATGGATTCAGCAAGGTGAAACTTTCTTCTGAGATTTTTTCCATACTAACATGAAGGATCACACAATTGCTACACATCTCCCGTTCCACCTCATCACCATGAGAATCTCCCATTTCACCACATAATGAGAATCTCCTGTTCCACCTCATAATGATGAGAATCTCCCGTTCCACCTCATAAAGATGAGAATCTCCCGTTCCACCTCATCATGATGAGGTGGAACGGGAGATTCTCATGGTGATGAGGTGGAACGGGAGATTCTCATGGTGTTGAGGTGGAACGGGAGATTCTCATGGTGATGAGGTGGAACGGGAGATTCTCATGGCCATGAGGTGGAACGGGAGATTCTCATGGCGATGAGGTGGAACGGGAGATTGTCATGGTGATGAGGTGGAACGGGAGATTGTCATGGTGATGAGGTGGAACGGGAGATTGTCATGGTGATGAGGTGGAACGGGAGATTCTCATGGTGATGAGGTGGAACGGGAGATTCTCATGGTGATGAGGTGGAACGGGAGATTCGCATGGTGATGAGGTGGAACGGGAGATTCTCATGGCCATGAGGTGGAACGGGAGATTCTCATGGTGATGAGGTGGAACGGGAGATTGTCATGGTGATGAGGTGGAACGGGAGATTCTCATGGTGATGAGGTGGAACGGGAGATTCTCATGGTGATGAGGTGGAACGGGAGATTCTCATCATTATGAGGTGGAACGGGAGATTCTCATCATTATGAGGTGGAACGGGAGATTCTCATCATGTGGTTTAACGGGAGATTCCACTCATCATGATGAGAATCTCCCGTTCCACCTCATCACCATGAGAATCTCCCGTTCCACCTCATAACCATGAGAATCTCCCTTTCCACCTCATCACCATAAGAATCTCCCATTCAACCTCATCACCATGAGAATCTCCCATTCCACCACATCACCATGAGAATCTCCCGTTCCACCTCATCATGATGAGAATATCCCGTTCCTCCTCATCATGATGAGAATCTCCCGTTCCACCTCATCACCATGAGAATCTCCCGTTCCACCTCATCACCATGAGAATCTCCCTTTCCACCTCATCACCATGAGAATCTCCCATTCCAACACATCACCATGAGAATCTCCCGTTCCACCTCATCACCATGAGAATCTCCCGTTAAACCACATGATGAGAATCTCCCGTTCCACATCATCACCATGAGAATCTCCCGTTCCACATCATCACCATGAGAATCTCCAGTTCCACATCATCACCATGAGAATCTCCAGTTCCACCTCATCACCATGAGAATCTCACGTTCCACCTCATCATGATGAGAATCTCCCGTTCCACCTCATCACCGTGAGAATCTCCCGTTCCACCTCATCACCGTGAGAATCTCCCGTTAAACCACATGATGAGAATCTCCCGTTCCACCTCATCACCGTGAGAATCTCCCGTTAAACCACATGATGAGAATCTGCCGTTCCACCTCATCACCATGAGAATCTCCCGATCCACCTCATCATGATGAGAATCTCCCGTTCCACCTCATCACCATGAGAATCTCCCATTCCACCACATCATCA
Organism: Telmatherina bonti; assembly: GCF_933228915.1. Lineage (NCBI taxonomy): Eukaryota > Metazoa > Chordata > Actinopteri > Atheriniformes > Telmatherinidae > Telmatherina > Telmatherina bonti. The sequence continues at coordinate 3,397,793 of NC_136613.1, forward strand.
TGAGAATCTCCTGTTCCACCTCATAATGATGAGAATCTCCCATTCCACCTCATCACCATGAGAATCTCCTGTTAAACCACATGATGAGAATCTCCCGTTCCACATCATCACCATGAGAATCTCCCGTTCCACCTCATCACCATGAGAATCTCCCGTAAAACCACATGATGAGAATCTCCCGTTCCACCTCATCACCATGAGAATCTCCCATTAAACCACATGATGAGAATCTCCCGTTCCACCTCATCACCATGAGAATCTCCCGTTCCACCTCATAATGACGAGAATCTCCCGTTCCACCTCATGGCCATGAGAATCTCCCGTTCCACCTCATGGCCATGAGAATCTCCCGTTCCACCTCATGGCCATGAGAATCTCCCGTTCCACCTCATCATGATGAGAATCTCCCGTTCCACCTCATCACCATGAGAATCTCCCGTTCCACCTCATCACCATGAGAATCTCCCGTTCCACCTCATCACCATGAGAATCTCCCGTTCCACCTCATCACCATGAGAGTCTCCCGTTCCACCTCATCACCATGAAAATCTCCCGTTCCACCTCATCACCATGAAAATCTCCCGTTCCACCTCATCACCATGAGAATCTCCCGTTCCACCTCATCACCATGAGAATCTCCCGTTCCACCTCATCACCATGAGAATCTCCCGTTAAACCACATGATGAGAATCTCCCGTTCCACCTCATCACCATGAGAATCTCCCGTTCCACCTCATCACCATGAGAGTCTCCTGTTCCACTTCATCACCATGAGAATCTCCTGTTCCACCTCATCACCATGAGAATCTCCCGTTCCACCTCATCACCATGAGAATCTCCCGTTAAACCACATGATGAGAATCTCCCGTTCAACCTCATCACCATGAGAATCTCCCATTCCACCTCATAATGATGAGAATCTCCCGTTCCACCTCATCACCATGATAATATCCCGTTCCACCTCATAATCATGAGAATCTCCCGTTCCACCTCATCACCATGAGAATCTCCCGTTCCACCTCATCACCATGAGAATCTCCCGTTCCACCTCATCACCATGAGAATCTCCCGTTCCACCTCATCACCATGAGAATCTCCCGTTCCACCTCATCACCATGAGAATCTCCAGTTCCACCACATAATGATGAGAAACTCCCGTTCCACCTCATCACCATGAGAAACTCCAGTTCCACCTTATAATGATGAGAATCTCCCGTTCCACCTCATAATGATGACAATCTCCCGTTCCACCTCATCACCATGAGCATCTCCCGTTCCACCTCATCACCATGAAAATCTCCCGTTCCACCTCATCACCATGAGAATCTCCCGTTCCACCTCATCACCATGAGAATCTCCCGTTCCACCTCATCAACATGAGAATCTCCCGTTCCACCTCATCAACATGAGAATCTCCCGTTCCACCTCATAATGATGAGAATCTCCCGTTCCACCTCATAATGATGACAATCTCCCGTTCCACCTCATCACCATGAGAATCTCCCGTTCCACCTCATCATGATGAGAATATCCCGTTCCTCCTCATCATGATGAGAATCTCCTGTTCCACCTCATCACCATGAGAATCTCCCTTTCCACCTCATCACCATGAGAATCTCCCTTTCCACCTCATCACCATGAGAATCTCCCGTTCCAACACATCATCATGAGAATCTCCCGTTCCACCTCATCACCATGAGAATCTCCCGTTAAACCACATGATGAGAATCTCCCGTTCCACCTCATCACCATGAGAATCTCCCGTTCCACCTCATCACCATGAGAATCTCCCGTTCCACCTCATCACAATGAGAATCTCCCGTTCCACCTCATAACCATGAGAATCTCCCTTTCCACCTCATCACCATAAGAATCTCCCATTCAACCTCATCACCATGAGAATCTCCCATTCCACCACATCACCATGAGAATCTCCCGTTCCACCTCATCATGATGAGAATATCCCGTTCCTCCTCATCATGATGAGAATCTCCCGTTCCACCTCATCACCATGAGAATCTCCCGTTCCACCTCATCACCATGAGAATCTCCCTTTCCACCTCATCACCATGAGAATCTCCCATTCCAACACATCACCATGAGAATCTCCCGTTCCACCTCATCACCATGAGAATCTCCCGTTAAACCACATGATGAGAATCTCCCGTTCCACATCATCACCATGAGAATCTCCCGTTCCACATCATCACCATGAGAATCTCCCGTTCCACCTCATCACCATGAGAATCTCCCGTTCCACCTCATCACCATGAGAATCTCCCGTTCCACCTCATCACCATAAGAATCTCCCATTCCACCTCATCACCATGAGAATCTCCCATTCCACCACATCACCATGAGAATCTCCTGTTCCACCTCATAATGATGAGAATCTCCCATTCCACCTCATCACCATGAGAATCTCCTGTTAAACCACATGATGAGAATCTCCCGTTCCACATCATCACCATGAGAATCTCCCGTTCCACCTCATCACCATGAGAATCTCCCGTAAAACCACATGATGAGAATCTCCCGTTCCACCTCATCACCATGAGAATCTCCCATTAAACCACATGATGAGAATCTCCCGTTCCACCTCATCACCATGAGAATCTCCCGTTCCACCTCATAATGACGAGAATCTCCCGTTCCACCTCATGGCCATGAGAATCTCCCGTTCCACCTCATGGCCATGAGGATCTCCCGTTCCACCTCATGGCCATGAGAATCTCCCGTTCCACCTCATCACCATGAGAATCTCCCGTTCCACCTCATCACCATGAGAATCTCCCGTTCCACCTCATCACCATGAGAATCTCCCGTTCCACCTCATCACCATGAGAATCTCCCGTTCCACCTCATCACCATGAGAATCTCCCGTTCCACCTCATCACCATGAGAGTCTCCCGTTCCACCTCATCACCATGAGAATCTCCCGTTCCACCTCATCACCATGAAAATCTCCCGTTCCACCTCATCACCATGAGAATCTCCCGTTCCACCTCATCACCATGAGAATCTCCCGTTCCACCTCATCACCATGAGAATCTCCCGTTAAACCACATGATGAGAATCTCCCGTTCCACCTCATCACCATGAGAATCTCCCGTTCCACCTCATCACCATGAGAGTCTCCCGTTCCACTTCATCACCATGAGAATCTCCTGTTCCACCTCATCACCATGAGAATCTCCCATTCCACCTCATCACCATGAGAATCTCCCGTTAAAACACATGATGAGAATCTCCCGTACCACCTCATCACCATGAGAATCTCCCATTCCACCTCATAATGATGAGAATCTCCCGTTCCACCTCATCACCATGAGAATATCCCGTTCCACCTCATAATCAGGAGAATCTCCCGTTCCACCTCATCACCATGAGAATCTCCCGTTCCACCTCATCACCATGAGAATCTCCCGTTCCACCTCATCACCATGAGAATCTCCCGTTCCACCTCATCACCATGAGCATCTCCCGTTCCACCTCATCACCATGAAAATCTCCCGTTCCACCTCATCACTATGAGAATCTCCCGTTCCACCTCATCACCATGAGAATCTCCCGTTCCACCTCATCACCATGAGAATCTCCCGTTAAACCACATGATGAGAGTCTCCCGTTCCACCTCATCACCATGAGAATCTCCCGTTCCACCTCATCACCATGAGAATCTCCCGTTCCACCTCATCACCATGAGAATCTCCCGTTCCACCTCATAATGATGAGAATCTCCCGTTCCACCTCATCATGATGAGAATCTCCCGTTCCACCTCATCATGATGAGAATCTCCCGTTCCACCTCATCACCATGAGAATCTCCCGTTCCACCTCATCACCATGACAATCTCCTGTTCCACCTCATCACCATGAGAATCTCCCGTTCCACCTCATCGCCATGAGAATCTCCCGTTCCACCTCATCGCCATGACAATCTCCCGTTCCACCTCATCACCATGACAATCTCCCGTTCCACCTCATCACCATGACAATCTCCCGTTCCACCTCATGGCCATGAGAATCTCCCGTTCCACCTCATGGCCATGAGAATTTCCCGTTCCACCTCATGGCCATTAGAATCTCCCGTTCCACCTCATGGCCATGAGAATCTCCCGTTCCACCTCATCATGATAAGAATCTCCCGTTCCACCTCATCATGATGAGATTCTCCCGTTCCACCTCATCATGATGAGAATCTCCCGTTCCACCTCATCACCATGAGAATCTCCCGTTCCACCTCATCACCATGAGAATCTCCCGTTCCACCTCATAATGATGAGAATCTCCCGTTCCACCTCATCACCATGACAATCTCCCGTTCCACCTCATCATGATGAGAATCTCCCGTTCCACCTCATAATGATGACAATCTCCCGTTCCACCTCATCAACATGAGAATCTCCCGTTCCACCTCATCACCATGAGAATCTCCCGTTAAACCACATGATGAGAATCTCCCGTTCCACATCATCACCATGAGAATCTCCCGTTCCACCTCATCACCATGAGAAACTCCCGTTCCACTCATCATGATGAGAATCTCCCGTTCCACCTCATCACCATGACAATCTCCCGTTCCACCTCATCGCCATGAGAATCTCCCGTTCCACCTCATCACCATGACAATCTCCCGTTCCACCTCATGGCCATGAGAATCTCCCGTTCCACCTCATGGCCATGAGAATCTCCCGTTCCACCTCATGGCCATGAGAATATCCCGTTCCACCTCATCATGATGAGAATCTCCCGCTCCACCTCATCATGATGAGAATCTCCCGTTCCACCTCATCATGATGAGAATCTCCCGTTCCACCTCATCACCATGTGAATCTCCCGTTCCACCTCATCACCATGAGAATCTCCCGTTCCACCTCATGATGAGAGTCTCCCGTTCCACCTCATCACCATGAGAATCTCCCGTTCCACCTCATCACCATGAGAATCTCCCGTTCCACCTCATCACCATGAGAATCTCCCGTTCCACCTCATCACCATGAGAATCTCCCGTTCCACCTCATAATGATGAGAATCTCCCGTTCCACCTCATCAACATGAGAATCTCCCGTTCCACCTCATCATGATGAGAATCTCCCGTTCCACCTCATCACCATGAGAATCTCCCGTTCCACCTCATCACCATGACAATCTCCCGTTCCACCTCATAACCATGAGAATCTCCCGTTCCACCTCATAACCATGAGAATCTCCCGTTCCACCTCATCGCCATGAGAATCTCCCGTTCCACCTCATCGCCATGACAATCTCCCGTTCCACCTCATGGCCATGAGAATCTCCCGTTCCACCTCATGGCCATGAGAATCTCCCGTTCCACCTCATGGCCATGAGAATCTCCTGTTCCACCTCATGGCCATGAGAATCTCCCGTTCCACCTCATGGCCATGAGAATCTCCCGTTCCACCTCATCATGATGAGAATCTCCCGTTCCACCTCATCATAATGAGATTCTCCCGTTCCACCTCATCATGATGAGAATCTCCCGTTCCACCTCATCACCATGAGAATCTCCCGTTCCACCTCATCAACATGAGAATCTCCCGTTCCACCTCATCACCATGAGAATCTCCCGTTAAACCACATGATGAGAATCTCCCGTTCCACATCATCACCATGAGAATCTCCCGTTCCACCTCATCACCATGAGAAACTCCCGTTCCACTCATCATGATGAGAATCTCCCGTTCCACCTCATCACCATGACAATCTCCCGTTCCACCTCATCGCCATGAGAATCTCCCGTTCCACCTCATCGCCATGAGAATCTCCCGTTCCACCTCATCGCCATGACAATCTCCCGTTCCACCTCATCGCCATGACAATCTCCCGTTCCACCTCATCGCCATGACAATCTCCCGTTCCACCTCATCACCATGACAATCTCCCGTTCCACCTCATGGCCATGAGAATCTCCCGTTCCACCTCATGGCCATGAGAATCTCCCGTTCCACCTCATCATGATGAGAATCTCCCGTTCCACCTCATCATGATGAGAATCTCCCGTTCCACCTCATCATGATGAGAATCTCCCGTTCCACCTCATCACCATGTGAATCTCCCGTTCCACCTCATCACCATGAGAATCTCCCGTTCCACCTCATAATGATGAGAATCTCCCGTTCCACCTCATCACCATGAGAATCTCCCGTTCCACCTCATGATGAGAATCTCCCGTTCCACCTCATAATGATGACAATCTCCCGTTCCACCTCATCACCATGAGAATCTCCCGTTAAACCACATGATGAGAATCTCCCGTTCCACATCATCACCATGAGAATCTCCCGTTCCACCTCATCACCATGAGAAACTCCCGTTCCACTCATCATGATGAGAATCTCCCGTTCCACCTCATCACCATGACAATCTCCCGTTCCACCTCATCATGATGAGAATCTCCCGTTCCACCTCATCACCATGACAATCTCCCGTTCCACCTCATCACCATGAGAAACTCCCGTTCCACCTCATAATGATGAGAAACTCCCGTTCCACCTCATAATGATGAGAAATTCCCGTTTCACCTCATGGCCATGAGAATCTCCCGTTCCACCTCATCACCATGAGAATCTCCCGTTCCACCTCATCACCATGAGAAACTCCCGTTCCACCTCATAATGATGAGAAACTCCCGTTCCACCTCATCACCATGAGAAACTCCCGTTCCACCTTATAATGATGAGAATCTCCCGTTCCACCTTATAATGATGAGAATCTCCCCTTCCACCTCATCACCATGAGAATCTCCCATTCCACCTCATCACCATGAGAAACTCCCGTTCCACCTCATAATGATGAGAAACTCCCGTTCCACCTCATCACCATGAGAAACTCCCGTTCCACCTTATAATGTTGAGAATCTCCCGTTCCACCTCATCACCATGAGAATCTCCCGTTCCACCTCATCACCATGAGAATCTCCCGTTCCACCTCATCACCATGACAATCTCCCGTTCCACCTCATCACCATGACAATCTCCCGTTCCACCTCATCACCATGACAATCTCCCGTTCCACCTCATCACCATGACAATCTCCCGTTCCACCTCATCAACATGAGAATCTCCCGTTCCACCTCATCAACATGAGAATCTCCCGTTCCACCTCATCAACATGAGAATCTCCCGTTCCACCTCATCAACATGAGAATCTCCCGTTCCACCTCATCAACATGAGAATCTCCCGTTCCACCTCATCATGATGAGAATCTCCCGTTCCACCTCATAACCATGAGAATCTCCCGTTCCACCTCATCACCATGAGAATCTCCCGTTCCACCTCATCACCATGAGAATCTCCCGTTCCACCTCATCACCATGAGAATCTCCCGTTCCACCTCAACACCATGAGAATCTCCCGTTCCACCTCATCACCATGAGAATCTCCCTTTCCACCTCATCACCATAAGAATCTCCCGTTCCACCTCATCACCATGAGAATCTCCCATTCCACCACATCACCATGAGAATCTCCCGTTCCACCTCATAATGATGAGAATCTCCCGTTCCACCTCATAATGATGAGAATCTCCCGTTCCACCTCATCACCATGAGAATCTCCCGTTCCACCTCATCATGATGAGAATATCCCGTTCCTCCTCATCATGATGAGAATCTCCCGTTCCACCTCATCACCATGAGAATCTCCCGTTCCACCTCATCACCATGAGAATCTCCCGTTCCACCTCATCACCATGAGAATCTCCCTTTCCACCTCATCACCATGTGAATCTTCCGTTCCAACACATCACCATGAGAATCTCCCGTTCCACCTCATCACCATGAGAATCTCCCGTTCCACCTCATCACCATGAGAATCTCCCGTTCCACCTCATCACCATGACAATCTCCCGTTCCACCTCATCACCATGACAATCTCCCGTTCCACCTCATCACCATGAGAATCTCCCGTTAAACCACATGATGAGAATCTCCCGTTCCACCTCATCACCATGAGAATCTCCCGTTCCACCTCATCACCATGAGAATCTCCCGTTCCACCTCATCACCATGAGAATCTCCCGTTCCACCTCATCACCATGACAATCTCCCGTTCCACCTCATCACCATGACAATCTCCCGTTCCACCTCATCACCATGACAATCTCCCGTTCCACCTCATCACCATGACAATCTCCCGTTCCACCTCATCACCATGACAATCTCCCGTTCCACCTCATCACCATGAGAATCTCCCGTTCCACCTCATCACCATGAGAATCTCCCGTTCCACCTCATCAACATGAGAATCTCCCGTTCCACCTCATCAACATGAGAATCTCCCTTTCCACCTCATCAACATGAGAATCTCCCGTTCCACCTCATCACCATGAGAATCTCCCGTTCCACCTCATCAACATGAGAATCTCCCGTTCCACCTCATCATGATGAGAATCTCCCGTTCCACCTCATCACCATGAGAATCTCCCGTTCCACCTCATCACCATGAGAATCTCCCGTTCCACCTCATCACCATGAGAATCTCCCGTTCCACCTCATCACCATGAGAATCTCCCGTTCCACCTCATCACCATGAGAATCTCCCGTTCCACCTCAACACCATGAGAATCTCCCGTTCCACCTCATCACCATGAGAATCTCCCTTTCCACCTCTTCACCATAAGAATCTCCCGTTCCACCTCATCACCATGAGAATCTCCCATTCCACCACATCACCATGAGAAACTCCCGTTCCACCTCATAATGATGAGAATCTCCCGTTCCACCTCATAATGATGAGAATCTCCCGTTCCACCTCATAATGATGAGAATCTCCCGTTCCACCTCATCACCATGAGAATCTCCCGTTCCACCTCATCACCATGACAATCTCCCGTTCCACCTCATCACCATGACAATCTCCCGTTCCACCTCATCACCATGACAATCTCCCGTTCCACCTCATCACCATGACAATCTCCCGTTCCACCTCATCACCATGACAATCTCCCGTTCCACCTCATCACCATGAGAATCTCCCGTTCCAGCTCATCACCATGAGAATCTCCCGTTCCACCTCATAATGATGAGAATCTCCCGTTCCACCTCATAATGATGAGAATCTCCCGTTCCACCTCATCACCATGAGAATCTCCCGTTCCACCTCATCACCATGAGAATCTCCCGTTCCACCTCATAATGATGAGAATCTCCCGTTCCACCTCATAATGATGAGAATCTCCCGTTCCACCTCATAATGATGAGAATCTCCCGTTCCACCTCATCACCATGAGAATCTCCCGTTCCACCTCATCATGATGAGAATATCCCGTTCCTCCTCATCATGATGAGAATCTCCCGTTCCACCTCTTCACCATGAGAATCTCCCGTTCCACCTCATCACCATGAGAATCTCCCATTCCACCTCATCACCATGAGAATCTCCCTTTCCACCTCATCACCATGAGAATCTCCCATTCCAACACATCACCATGAGAATCTCCCGTTCCACCTCATTACCATGAGAATCTCCCGTTAAACCACATGATGAGAATCTCCCGTTCCACATCATCACCATGAGAATCTCCCGTTCCACCTCATCACCATGAGAATCTCCCGTTCCACCTCATCACCATGAGAATCTCCCGTTCCACCTCATCACCATGAGAATCTCCCGTTCCACCTCATCACCATAAGAATCTCCCATTCCACCTCATCACCATGAGAATCTCCCATTCCACCACATCACCATGAGAATCTCCTGTTAAACCACATGATGAGAATCTCCCGTTGCACATCATCACCATGAGAACCTCCCGTTCCACATCATCACCATGAGAATCTCCCGTTCCACCTCATCACCATGAGAATCTCCCGTAAAACCACATGATGAGAATCTCCCGTTCCACCTCATCACCATGAGAATCTCCCGTTAAACCACATGATGAGAATCTCCCGTTCCACCTCATTACCATGAGAATCTCCCGTTCCACCTCATCACCATGAGAATCTCCCGTTCCACCTCATAATGACGAGAATCTCCCGTTCCACCTCATGGCCATGAGAATCTCCCGTTCCACCTCATCATGATGAGAATCTCCCGTTCCACCTCATCACCATGAGAATCTCCCGTTCCACCTCATCACCATGAGAATCTCCCGTTCCACCTCATCACCATGAGAATCTCCCGTTCCACCTCATCACCATGAGAGTCTCCCGTTCAACCTCATCACCATGAGCATCTCCCGTTCCACCTCATCACCATGAAAATCTCCCGTTCCACCTCATCACCATGAGAATCTCCCGTTCCACCTCATCACCATGAGAATCTCCCGTTCCACCTCATCACCATGAGAATCTCCCGTTAAACCACATGATGAGAATCTCCCGTTCCACCTCATCACCATGAGAATCTCCCGTTCCACCTCATCACCATGAGAATCTCCTGTTCCACTTCATCACCATGAGAATCTCCTGTTCCACCTCATCACCATGAGAATCTCCCGTTCCACCTCATCACCATGAGAATCTCCCGTTAAACCACATGATGAGAATCTCCCGTTCCACCTCATCACCATGAGAATCTCCCATTCCACCTCATCACCATGAGAATCTCCCGTTCCACCTCATCACCATGAGAATATCCCGTTCCACCTCATAATCATGAGAATCTCCCGTTCCACCTCATCACCATGAGAATCTCCCGTTCCACCTCATCACCATGAGAATCTCCCGTTCCACCTCATCAACATGAAAATCTCCCATTCCACCTCATCACCATGAGAATCTCCCGTTAAACCACATGATGAGAATCTCCCGTTCCACATCATCACCATGAGAATCTCCCGTTCCACATCATCACCATGAGAATCTCCTGTTCCACCTCATCACCATGAGAATCTCCCGTTCCACCTCATCACCATGAGAATCTCCCGTTCCGGTCCTGGGCGTCCACAGAAAGACGCGACGTGTCCGGCCCTGGGCGTCCACAGAAAGACGCGACGTGTCCGGCCCTGGGCGTCCACAGAAAGACGCGACGTGTCCGGTCCTGGGCGTCCACAGAAAGACGCGACGTGTCCGGTCCTGGGCGTCCACAGAAAGACGCGACGTGTCCGGTCCTGGGCGTCCACAGAAAGACGCGACGTGTCCGGCCCTGGGCGTCCACAGAAAGACGCGACGTGTCCGGTCCTGGGCGTCCACAGAAAGACGCGACGTGTCCGGTCCTGGGCGTCCACAGAAAGACGCGACGTGTCCGGTCCTGGGCGTCCACAGAAAGACGCGACGTGTCCGGTCCTGGGCGTCCACAGAAAGACGCGACGTGTCCGGTCCTGGGCGTCCAGACACACAGCACTTCCTGTCACTATGTCATGTGTCAACATGTAAATGCTCATTAATGTCCTCCGCTCTGTCCCCCCACCATAATGAAGGTGGACAACGGTGTGCTGATGCTTGATGCCACGCCTCGGATTGTCAATGGCGTGGAGCTTTCCAAAGACCCCACAGGTGTGACCGCAAAGCTAACGGACTCCAGCTACAACCTCTCCGTCCTCTTTGATGGCTTCTCGGCGATAATCCACATGACAGGTAGGCACAAATGAAGCCAATCAGCACTGAGGTCGGAGCTGTTACCTGGTTCACTCACCCACGCAGTCAGGATCTGCAGAAACGCTACGATACTCGCTAATCTAACCAGTCCCACGCCTCCATAAACCTTGGCAAGCCTTTATTTTTAACGATAAAAACTATTATTTTTCGAGCTATTCATTAGAAAACAAATTTCTTTTTAATAGTTTAATGAAATCTTTGATCATGATCACTGAAAACAAATCATGTCATTTAAGGCCAAAGTCGGAACAGAAATGTCATTTCTGTGCGAGAACCTGGTCTGTACCACTACACCCCTCCCGTCTTCTAGGAGACCTTCCTCATTTACGTAAGGGACAATGCTCGACGAGGTGTCCATTATGAGAAATTAATGGACTTCACAGAGGCAACCGTCCGATGCGAAAAAATACCTTCAGATCAGATACATTCATCAGTAACCATGGGCCGCTGTTTGACATCGTCCTTCCAGATAGTCTTTCTGCTTTCTGTTTTGTCCGTTCGTTGCTACCATTTCTGTTGCCACGGTTACCAAATGCAGTTTAAGAATTCGGCTGTTTGACAGAACTTTTTTTAACTGGTGTCTTATATCACTTTTTAACGGACACCCTGCAGCCAATCAGAATTTTATTAGCCGTGTATAAAGCTCACCTTTACTGTGGGACTTCTATAGATTAACCTCTCACTCAGGAATCAGCTCTTCTTCACTGCAAAGAATCATCTCTCAGAGCCGGCTTTTCATGACCGACACATCATGGCTGTCATACAACATAGCCTTCATTTTATTTTATGACTTGCTTTTCTTCAGATAAAAATAGCTCGAGCCACTGAAACATGAAACTGAAATGTCCTGTGTTATCTCCTGGCTCTGTAGGACCAACTGGAGCAGTCATGCATGGTTTATGTGCTGATTCCAGTGCAACTCTGAGCCATGAAAAGGTTTCTCAGCACAGCAGCACAGAGTAAGCCCTCATTCACCCTGTCTGAGACGTCTGCTACCTGTCAGAGGAGATTCCTTCATTCTATGCTCTCTGCTGCCCCACAGCTGCGAGATGCAGTACGAAGACGCAGATGGTAGAACCAACTGCAACACCACGACTGAATGGTAAAATGACAGTTCTGCCGGGAAGCTTTTATCTGGGTGAACTTCACCTGCGTTTTACATTTCACAGTGTTGGCTTGTACAGCGCCAGAAAACGCTGAACAAAAGTACAATAAATTTCAGGAAATCTTTAGAAAAATAAACACTGTGGAAGATTTAAATGTTGATCACAAAGTCCCTTGAAAAGAAAGTTGTGACAAGTTGAATATCAGAGGTTTGAGGAAAGTTCCCTTATGTTCGTCTGTGGATTGTTTCACCACGATAAAACAAAGCGGGGGGGGGGGGGGGGGGGGGGGGGGGGGGGGGTCTCTGATAGATGTATATTCAACAGCAGATGTAAATGAAGAACAGTTTCTCAGTGAAAGCAGGCTTTGATTGGAAGATGTTTACTTGCCTTTTTAACATTTAAGAACAAATTTGTGGTACTGGCAGTTGTAATGAATAAAAACTGTCTACGAGACTTAAGAACTTCATCTGAAAAAGGACCAGAGGCGTATCAGACCGCATGGTCAGTATATGCTGCAGGGGAACTATGGTCATTTTCAGTATGGCTTAAAGTGTTGGACCAAGTAATGAGTCCTGAGGGAGATCTACCCATCCTAGAGCATCCTGTTGGAGGTAATATGGGAACCACTGCCATTACCGACCCGAGATCCCAGTTCTGTGTAACACAATGATCCTAGAGTCAAAGTCTGTTGTTGGTTAAGAATATTACTGTCTTTTTTTGTTTTGTTGGAACAGGTGTGAGCTCCTGAGAGAGGCTCCCTTTACCGCGTGGAACTCCTTCGTTGACCCCAAGCCCTTCATAGATGGCTGCACACAAAACATGTGCCGATACTGCCAAGAGAACGAGGTCAAGTGCCAGTTCCTGGCAGCCTACGCCCAGACCTGCAGGCGTTATGGAGATGTTACGGTGGAGGGCTGGAGGTCACAGACTGGCTGCTGTACGCCCATCTCTCACCACTCAGTGCTGAAATATGACCTGATTTCAAGTCATAAAATCTATCAAATCACATTTTAAGAGTATGCATGTTGTGGTTTTTGTAAATGACCACCCAGGTGGAGTTTCCTGGTGATTTTCTGCAAATACTAAGTCCACGTCTCACTATTTATTACACGTATTGTAATAAATTAAAGCAACACCAACACAATAATTCTGATAAACAGTGTTTTCTTCATGCGTGTCTGCAGCTGCCGTTCCTCAGGCCACATGTCGGGACATGTTCTGCACTGAACACGAGTTCTGTGGGGTGGACAGCATCACTGGGGAAACTCGCTGCCTTTGCAGGGCCATTTTTGCCTCCATGTACAAACCAACAAACAGCTACGGTGAGTTGGTGGAAAGGAAAGAAGGTCAGAGATGTCAGCGCATCCATCGGCAGACATCGCAGGGGGAAATATCTGAAAATCCTCCCGTGCAGCTTTCAACCAAACCACTGGTCCATTTATTGCTTAGTAGAATGTTTGATACAAAGAAAAAGGCTCCTAACTCGCGCGTTGAGCTCGAGATGTGTTGAAACAAAGCAGAAAACTTGACCAAGAACCAGTTTAAACTGGATCTTCAGTTTGTTTCTTTTTCCTCATTTCTTTAGTTTCATGTGTGAAAAGCAGCTAAAAGTTCAGACAGTCTGACAGAAAGCAGGATTTTAGCAGGAACGAGGTGTTTTCCTGTCAGCTGGGAACTTCGTGTGTCTCTAGTAGAAACTGGACACATGGAGGACAAAAGAGGAAGGGTCAGGACTTAAAAACTGCCTTCAGATGAACAGATGTCCTGAGAAAAACCGCCTCTGGGTGGCGCTGAAGGAAAAATAGCCTCATCTTTTCTGACAATAAACAGATATTCTGCAATGGATTCTTTGAGCTTCAGGCGTCTGTTCCAGAAAAGCGTGTTTTGTTAAAACTCTGAACAAATTCACCCTGAGCTGGGAAACACTCCGTTTCCGAAACACTTCCACAGCATTGCACTGGTTTTGCAGATCGTAGCTCATGTTTACGCCTCCAAGACAACTTTATCTGGACATGACTGTCACCAAGTTCACTCCACATCTGCTCTTGGAAAGCAAAAGCATCTGCAGACATCAGATACACCTCCTTTCTCCATGTTCTTCTGAACTTTGCTCAGCTTCTCCAACCTCTGCTCTGCTGCAGGTTTAGTGGTGCAGCAGTGAAAAGGGTCCCCCTCACACAGATTCCAGCTGCACAATATTTCCAACCTTTTTCAGGCTGTTTGTCTTTGAACTCAACATTGATTTAAATGCATAAAAATATATATTTTGTTGTGTGTTCAGGTGAGCCGACAGTCTGTGGGAAGCAGTCTGCATCAGTGACTCTGGCTGACTGTCTGCTGAAGGACAACGGCATCGACTTCTCCATCTTAACGCTCAACGACCAGAGCTGCAGAGGGGAAATGGACAACGTGACCCACATGGTGACATTTAGCTTTGACAGCGAGAACCCCTGTGGTACGGTGATCACGGTGAGTTGTCTTCAGCTTTTAGATCCAAAACACAGAAAAACCAAACCGTTTCTGTCAAAGTTCAATGAACCATGTTTGAAATAAAAGAATCAATGTGAACTAGAGATGGGCGATACTCTGGAGTCGATGTGTCAATATCAGCAAGTCAAAGTATCAGGTTCAGTACTTTGAGTATCAGTAAAATGCTGTTGGTACAAAATATGCTCTTTGTTTAAGTCAGTAAAGTGTCTACAAAGCCCAGCAACAGGGAAATAACCTCACTAGATGTCCATTGACATCACTGAGACCATTCTCAGTGATGTCACATGATTACACCACTATGTTGGGAGGGTAAGAGCTAGCTGCCGTTATAGCAGGCGGTGCTAACAAACTTCACACTTTCCACACCAGTTCAGCTCTTACATGTTCATGTCAGACAGCTTGTTGGTGATGAAGACCTGCAAATCCTGCTTTACAAACCTCGAAAACTGCCGCCTGATGGAGATTTAGCTTGCAGGTTTAGCTAGTAGGTTTAGCTAACAGGTTTAGCTCGCAGATTTAGATAGCAAGTTTAGCGCACAGATTTAGCTAGCAAGTTTAGCGAATAGATTTAGCTAGCAGGTTTAGCTCACAGATTTAGCTAGCAGGTTTAGCTCACAGATTTAGCTAGCAGGTTTAGCTCACAAATTTAGCTAGTAGGTTCATCTAGCAGGTTTAGCTCACAGATTTAGCAAGTAGGTTTAGCTCACAAATTTAGCTAGTAGGTTTAGCTCACAAATTTAGCTAGTAGGTTCCTCTAGCAGGTTTAGCTCACAGATTTAGCTAGTAGGTTTAGCTAGCAGGTTTAGCTCACAGATTTAGCTAGTAGGTTAATCTAGGATGTTTAACTCACAAGTTTAGCTAGCAGGTTTAGCTCGCAGATTTAGCTTGGAGGTTCATCTAGCAAGTTTAGCTCACAGATTTAGCAAGTAGGTTTAGCTCACAGATTTAGCTAATATGTTTAGCTCACAAATTTAGCTACTAGGTTAATCTAGCAGGTTTAGCTCACAGATTTAGCTAGTAGGTTTAGCTAGCAGGTTTAGTTCACAGATTTAGCTCACAGATTTAGCTAGTAGGTTCATCTAGGAGGTTTAACTCACAAGTTTAGCTAGCAGGTTTAGCTAGCAGGTTTAGCTTGGAGGTTCATTTAGCAGGTTTAGCTTCCCAGCATGTTTACAATGAGCTTGTCAGTTTGACAGCAGCAGAATTAAAAGCTTACAAGTGGTTGGAGGTTTATTTATGTCTGGTGGCAGGATGGGAATCAGACCTCCAGCTGTGGAAACTGTTTCCTCTTCATGTCAAAGTAAAAACATTTTGCATTTTGAAAGTAAGATGCTAACAATGTAGCCGCTATGTTGAGTCAATGTAGGGATAATATTGAAGTTGATCCAACAACTTGTTGCCAAGTCCTACAGAATGAATCAGGTGCGTTGAAGCAGGGAATCATCTAAAACCTGCAGTACAGTGCCCTTGAAAGAGCAGGGTTTGGGGTCCCTGGTTTTATGTTAATTTTGTGGGACAGGGGGAAAATGGTCCCTTTATTCGTAACTGTTGCAGATTCCTGGTCTGGTAGAACTGATTTTAGTGTGAGTTGAATTTCTTTTCTTTCATTTTCATTTCAAAACTTCAAAACGGAGATTAACTGAACTTTGAATTTGCACAGCACACAGCCATGAATTTAAAAAGAAAAATAAATCTTAAGGTGAATTATAACCAAACAAAACGCCGTTGTGCAGCAAAAGACCCAGAAAGCAAAGTTGTTTCAGATGAAAACAGGAAGTGGAACTATGATAAGAAGAGGAGAATTCAAAATAAAAGCCTGGATGGATCTATTAAAAGTATCAGATAATTAAACCGAAGCTAAAAACCACAACGTTCCATATTGACCTAATAGGATATTAAAAACCTGTACGGGGAGTAACCACATCTGTGTCCATGTGAACCTGCAGGCAAACAGCAGTCACATCATCTACAAAAATGTCATCATGACTCAGAACGTCTCCACGTCAGACACCATCGTCCATCACGACAAGACGCACATGGACTTCTCCTGTTATTACACTCAGCCGGATGTCAAGAGCTTGGCCATCAGGCTCAGAGACAGGTGTGTGTGCTGTGTAGAGCGCATGTTTGTCGTCTCAGCACCATGGTGACTCCATGTCTGCTTTCCAGCTCTGTGATCCAGCACATTTCTTCAGGAGAATGGAAATACAATCTCACCTTGGAGGCCTACACCAACCCCGATCGCACGAAGCCTGTAGACTCCAACACCAACATCGCACTAAATGAAAAACTGTGGGTGGAGCTTAAGGCAGATGGGCTGGATGAAAACATGATCGCCATGGTAACAGACTCGTGCTGGGCGACCAACCAGCCTCCACCAACTGGAACCCTGAGATACGACCTCATCATCGACGGGTAAGGCTCACAGTGATGTTAATGGTGCTAACCAGTCTTCATTAGCACAGTTAGCATCTCACAGTGATGTTAATGGTGCTAACCGGTCTTCATTAGCACAGTTAGCATCTCACAGTGATGTTAATGGTGCTAACCGGTCTTCATTAGCACAGTTAGCATCTCACAGTGATGTTAATGGTGCTAACCGGTCTTCATTAGCACAGTTAGCATCTCACAGTGATGTTAATAGTGCTAACCGGTCTTCATTAGCACAGTTAGCATCTCACAGTGATGTTA
Organism: Telmatherina bonti; assembly: GCF_933228915.1. Lineage (NCBI taxonomy): Eukaryota > Metazoa > Chordata > Actinopteri > Atheriniformes > Telmatherinidae > Telmatherina > Telmatherina bonti. Next base: position 3,415,644 of record NC_136613.1, read on the forward strand.
ATGGTGCTAACCGGTCTTCATTACCACAGTTAGCATCTCACAGTGATGTTAATGGTGCTAACCGGTCTTCATTAGCACAGTTAGCATCTCACAGTGATGTTAATGGTGCTAACCAGTCTTCATTAGCACAGTTAGCATCTCACAGTGATGTTAATGGTGCTAACCGGTCTTCATTAGCACAGTTAGCATCTCATAGTGATGCTAACAGTGCTAACAAAGACAGGTTAGCACCACTAGCATCACCATAAGACTTAATGTAATGCTAATTATGCTATCAAAGTCATGTTTACACAGAGCATCACTGTGTGACGCTAATAAGGCACTTTCAGCTTCAGTTTGAGACTTACAGAGACTTGTTGCTAACCTGTTTTCATTGCTAACCGCTAATCCCCACCATGTTTGCTTTGGTGTGTCTGAGCAGCTGTCCCAACCCGCACGACAAGACGGTGAAGGTGGAGAGAAATGGGGTGGGGATATCCAACCACTTCTCTTTTAACACATTCCAGTTCTCTGGAAAGAACGACGAAGTTTACCTGCACTGCAGAGTGGAGCTTTGTGTCAAGCATGAGGAGGACTGCGTCAAGGTAGGCGCCGAGCACAGCGTACCTGCTACGTCACTGGTTTTAGATCACTGGACCTGAAAACTGTCTTTAAACCACTGTAGAGTTGCAGCCAGGCTCGTCGAAGGCGCAGATCTGCTACACCAAAGTATCTGGGAAAAAACTCTGCCTTCATCACCGTGGCCTGGACTTATTAGGTAAGCAGTCCCAAACAATTCCCAAAACGTTGGCGTGCTGTGCAAAACCATCCTTTCTTCCCAGTAGAAGATGAACATCCTGTGAATCCCATGCAGCAACGCATGGAGGAGCTTTTGCTGGTTTAACTGGGAACAGACCAGTAACATGACTGGGTATGAAAGGAGCATTTCAGAGTTTCTCAGATGGAAAGATGGTGAGGGCTTCACCAATCTGAGACAAACTGGATCTAAACATTCACAACAAAGTTCCTCAGACTTTGAAGATCCACCGTTTGCAGTGTAGAATATCAAAATGTTAGAAACAGGAGGAATATCTGTATGCTGGGGACAAGGCTAGATGCTGGAAGGTTAAAGCTCCATCATAAGTGAACAGGATCCAGAAACATGCCACCTTCTCTTCGTTACTCAGACGAAGGCAACAATTTCTCTGTTTTATCTTGAATAAAAGTTATTTCCATCTACATCTGCTTAGTGGATCGTTTGATTCTCTCACTGTGGCTGAAGAAAATACCAGTAAAATATCATCATGGGATGGATCAGTTTGTAGAAAGAAACATCTAAAATTTACTAATTATGCATCGTCCATCACTTAGTTTTGTTTTTCCTTGCAGGTTTCCATGGAGATTCATGATGACCAAAGAGATCAAAATGAGTCCTGTTTGGGTTTTTCCAGAAGCAAGTTTTAGATTTGGGTCTTTGAGGATTTATGTACTCACTAACCATGCTGGGTAGGAGGGTAAGAATACTTTCATAGTCAATGTTGTTATCAGGTTAGAAAAAAATCTTTTCTGACCAAAGTATTGAAAGGTTCATGGGGTCGAATGAAAAAAAATCTGGTATCTGAACATCTTTTTATATTCTGAATGTTTTGTCTGCCTTTCCATGAATAAGACTGTGTTTCAAAATACAAATAAATTTGACTCAGTATCACATCAGCTTTGTATGTTTTTTTTAAAGTTTAACCAGTAAGTTTTTTCACGTTTTCACTCTGAGGTTGGAGACAATGGGGGTGAATGAAAACAACGGCTGGATTGTACGACTTTGTGCTGGTTGGAGTTTCACAACCTTTACATCCGTCATTTGGCCTGTTTTCAAGGAGCTTAGATAGCCATCACTTGAAGCAGAAAATAGAGTGAAACATATTAAACCTCCCCAAATAATCTAATTATATATGGCATTAAACAATGCATCCAAAGCTAAGAACAAATTAAGGTATTTAACAAAACATATAAAGAAACATATTATTTAACAGAAATGTTTTGAGAGTAAAAGTAAAAATGAACAAGACATTACCTGCAACACAGCAGGCAACACAAAACAGCGTGAGATGGCACCGGACTCGGACAATGTCCATCTGAACATGTGAGATAAGGTGACATTCAAGCTAGGTTAGCTTAACTAAGAAAAGTTCCCATAAAACATGTCATAGGCTAAAAACAACTGTAAAAGTTCAACCCAGCAGGCATAAAACACAACAAAACTGTACACAGCAGAATATTAAACACAAACACATGAAACATTTCAGAAAAGCAATATTTGTCTGGGAATCTAGAGGAGCATGTCTTACCATAGCAAGATGGTTTCTCCTCTGTGTAGTTCCCACGCTGTGCACTACGCCTGTAGATGGCGCTGTTGCACGAACTTGGCCAATAATTTATTATGGACTTTTGTACTCTGTTACATTCTATCTATCTATCTATCTATCTATCTATACATATATATATATATATATATATATGTATATACACACACACATGCAGCAGCTTGGGGTACCAGTGGGACCAGTGGTTGTTGCTGATGGTGGAGTTTGGAGGGCAGACTGTAGATATCTCCTGGAGTCGTCAGACTTTTCTTGCATTTGTACATATGAGCATCATGCCAGCGTCACAGCAGACTCTTTGTGTATGGGTGAACTGGGTGTAAACCAGGTGAAACAGAAAAATCTGAGAACTGCAGATTTTGTTCCCTGTAACAGGACTTTTCATGTAGAAGTGGAAGGAAGCTTCATTCCATCACAGATGGTAAAACATCCTCATGCGAGTGAGTAAACTTAGATTTCCAGGCCTTGTTTCTGTGTGTTTAACTCGGCTGGCATTCCAGAAGTTCAGGCTTGTACAACAGCAACACGTGGTCTGGCGAGGATTCTCTGGGCTCAGAACGATGCAAAGTGTGAAGCCTATTAGCTGCTTTAATGACTGTTTGCATCTCTGGCGAGGACATTTTCACACCTGCTGTGATTAGAGTCAGGGGATGATGCCATGGAGGTCTACCTGTCAGGCATGAAAACATGATGCAACAGTTTCCTTCTCCACTTCTACTGTGGTGTCAGATGGTCCAGGTTCCGGTCTCACAGGAGGCTCTCTCCATCAGCGTCTGACTGGACGTGGCTGGTGGGACTGGGCCAGGCTGGACCCTTGGTGGGCTTTGCCCCTCTGACCACGGGAGGTCCTGGTGAGGGCGGGGTGGGGGGGGGCGCCTACCGCTCTTCTTCTTCCGGTGCACACCCCCCCTCCCATGTTGTGGTCCTGAACCAGTCAGTTAAAAGACCGTTCCAGTAATCCAGTCTACTGGTTTTACTGGGAAGTCCTGTTAAAAGACCGTTCCAGTAATCCAGTCTACTGGTTTTACTGGGACGTCCTGTTAAGAGACCGTTCCAGTAATCCAGTCTACTGGTTTTACTGGGAAGTCCTGTTAAAAGACCGTTCCAGTAATCCAGTCTACTGGTTTTACTGGGACGTCCCGTTAAGAGACCGTTCCAGTAATCCAGTCTACTGGTTTTACTGGGACATCCTGTTAAAAGACCGTTCCAGTAATCCAGTCTACTGGTTTTACTGGGACGTCCCGTTAAGAGACCGTTCCAGTAATCCAGTCTACTGGTTTTACTGGGAAGTCCCGTTAAGAGACCGTTCCAGTAATCCAGTCTACTGGTTTTACTGGGACGTCCTGTTAAAAGACCGTTCCAGTAATCCAGTCTACTGGTTTTACTGGGACGTCCCGTTAAGAGACCGTTCCAGTAATCCAGTCTACTGGTTTTACTGGGACATCCTGTTAAAAGACCGTTCCAGTAATCCAGTCTACTGGTTTTACTGGGACGTCCTGTTAAAAGACCGTTCCAGTAATCCAGTCTACTGGTTTTACTGGGAAGTCCCGTTAAGAGACCGTTCCAGTAATCCAGTCTACTGGTTTTACTGGGACGTCCTGTTAAAAGACCGTTCCAGTAATCCAGTCTACTGGTTTTACTGGGAAGTCCCGTTAAGAGACCGTTCCAGTAATCCAGTCCACTGGTTTTACTGGGAAGTCCCGTTAAGAGACCGTTCCAGTAATCCAGTCTACTGGTTTTACTGGGACGTCCTGTTAAGAGACCGTTCCAGTAATCCAGTCTACTGGTTTTACTGGGACGTCCCGTTAAAAGACCGTTCCAGTAATCCAGTCTACTGGTTTTACTGGGAAGTCCTGTTAAGAGACCGTTCCAGTAATCCAGTCTACTGGTTTTACTGGGACGTCCCGTTAAAAGACCTTTCCAGTAATCCAGTCTACTGGTTTTACTGGGAAGTCCCGTTAAAAGACCGTTCCAGTAATCCAGTCTACTGGTTTTACTGGGACGTCCCGTTAAAAGACCTTTCCAGTAATCCAGTCTACTGGTTTTACTGGGAAGTCCCGTTAAAAGACCTTTCCAGTAATCCAGTCCACTGGTTTTACTGGGAAGTCCCGTTAAAAGACCGTTCCAGTAATCCAGTCTACTGGTTTTACTGGGACGTCCTGTTAAGAGACCGTTCCAGTAATCCAGTCTACTGGTTTTACTGGGAAGTCCTGTTAAAAGACCGTTCCAGTAATCCAGTCTACTGGTTTTACTGGGACGTCCTGTTAAAAGACCGTTCCAGTAATCCAGTCTACTGGTTTTACTGGGACGTCCTGTTAAAAGACCGTTCCAGTAATCCAGTCTACTGGTTTTACTGGGACGTCCTGTTAAAAGACCGTTCCAGTAATCCAGTCTACTGGTTTTACTGGGACGTCCTGTTAAAAGACCGTTCCAGTAATCCAGTCTACTGGTTTTACTGGGACGTCCTGTTAAAAGACCGTTCCAGTAATCCAGTCTACTGGTTTTACTGGGACGTCCTGTTAAGAGACCGTTCCAGTAATCCAGTCTACTGGTTTTACTGGGACGTCCTGTTAAGAGACCGTTCCAGTAATCCAGTCTACTGGTTTTACTGGGAAGTCCTGTTAAAAGACCGTTCCAGTAATCCAGTCTACTGGTTTTACTGGGACGTCCTGTTAAAAGACCGTTCCAGTAATCCAGTCTACTGGTTTTACTGGGACGTCCTGTTAAGAGACCGTTCCAGTAATCCAGTCTACTGGTTTTACTGGGAAGTCCTGTTAAAAGACCGTTCCAGTAATCCAGTCTACTGGTTTTACTGGGACGTCCTGTTAAAAGACCGTTCCAGTAATCCAGTCTACTGGTTTTACTGGGACGTCCTGTTAAAAGACCGTTCCAGTAATCCAGTCTACTGGTTTTACTGGGACGTCCTGTTAAAAGACCGTTCCAGTAATCCAGTCTACTGGTTTTACTGGGACGTCCTGTTAAAAGACCGTTCCAGTAATCCAGTCTACTGGTTTTACTGGGACGTCCTGTTAAAAGACCGTTCCAGTAATCCAGTCTACTGGTTTTACTGGGACGTCCTGTTAAGAGACCGTTCCAGTAATCCAGTCTGCTGGTTTTACTGGGACGTCCTGTTAAAAGACCGTTCCAGTAATCCAGTCTGCTGGTTTTACTGGGACGTCCTGTTAAAAGACCGTTCCAGTAATCCAGTCTACTGGTTTTACTGGGACGTCCTGTTAAAAGACCGTTCCAGTAATCCAGTCTACTGGTTTTACTGGGACGTCCTGTTAAAAGACCGTTCCAGTAATCCAGTCTACTGGTTTTACTGGGACGTCCTGTTAAGAGACCGTTCCAGTAATCCAGTCTACTGGTTTTACTGGGAAGTCCTGTTAAAAGACCGTTCCAGTAATCCAGTCTACTGGTTTTACTGGGACGTCCTGTTAAAAGACCGTTCCAGTAATCCAGTCTACTGGTTTTACTGGGACGTCCTGTTAAAAGACCGTTCCAGTAATCCAGTCTACTGGTTTTACTGGGACGTCCTGTTAAAAGACCGTTCCAGTAATCCAGTCTACTGGTTTTACTGGGACGTCCTGTTAAAAGACCGTTCCAGTAATCCAGTCTACTGGTTTTACTGGGACGTCCTGTTAAAAGACCGTTCCAGTAATCCAGTCTACTGGTTTTACTGGGACGTCCTGTTAAGAGACCGTTCCAGTAATCCAGTCTGCTGGTTTTACTGGGACGTCCTGTTAAAAGACCGTTCCAGTAATCCAGTCTGCTGGTTTTACTGGGACGTCCTGTTAAAAGACCGTTCCAGTAATCCAGTCTACTGGTTTTACTGGGACGTCCTGTTAAAAGACCGTTCCAGTAATCCAGTCTACTGGTTTTACTGGGACGTCCTGTTAAAAGACCGTTCCAGTAATCCAGTCTACTGGTTTTACTGGGAAGTCCCATTAAGAGACCGTTCCAGTAATCCAGTCTACTGGTTTTACTGGGACGTCCTGTTAAAAGACCGTTCCAGTAATCCAGTCTACTGGTTTTACTGGGACGTCCTGTTAAAAGACCGTTCCAGTAATCCAGTCCACTGGTTTTACTGGGAAGTCCCGTTAAGAGACCGTTCCAGTAATCCAGTCTACTGGTTTTACTGGGAAGTCCTGTTAAGAGACCGTTCCAGTAATCCAGTCTACTGGTTTTACTGGGACGTCCTGTTAAAAGACCGTTCCAGTAATCCAGTCCACTGGTTTTACTGGGAAGTCCCGTTAAGAGACCGTTCCAGTAATCCAGTCTACTGGTTTTACTGGGACGTCCTGTTAAGAGACCGTTCCAGTAATCCAGTCTACTGGTTTTACTGGGAAGTCCTGTTAAAAGACCGTTCCAGTAATCCAGTCTACTGGTTTTACTGGGACGTCCCGTTAAAAGACCTTTCCAGTAATCCAGTCTACTGGTTTTACTGGGAAGTCCCGTTAAAAGACCGTTCCAGTAATCCAGTCTACTGGTTTTACTGGGACGTCCCGTTAAAAGACCTTTCCAGTAATCCAGTCTACTGGTTTTACTGGGAAGTCCCGTTAAAAGACCTTTCCAGTAATCCAGTCCACTGGTTTTACTGGGAAGTCCCGTTAAAAGACCGTTCCAGTAATCCAGTCTACTGGTTTTACTGGGACGTCCCGTTAAAAGACCTTTCCAGTAATCCAGTCTACTGGTTTTACTGGGAAGTCCCGTTAAAAGACCGTTCCAGTAATCCAGTCTACTGGTTTTACTGGGAAGTCCCGTTAAAAGACCGTTCCAGTAATCCAGTCTACTGGTTTTACTGGGACGTCCCGTTAAGAGACCGTTCCAGTAATCCAGTCTACTGGTTTTACTGGGAAGTCCCGTTAAAAGACCGTTCCAGTAATCCAGTCTACTGGTTTTACTGGGACATCCCGTTAAAAGACCGTTCCAGTAATCCAGTCTACTGGTTTTACTGGGAAGTCCTGTTAAAAGACCGTTCCAGTAATCCAGTCTGCTGGTTTTACTGGGAAGTCCCGTTAAGAGACCGTTCCAGTAATCCAGTCTACTGGTTTTACTGGGAAGTCCCGTTAAGAGACCGTTCCAGTAATCCAGTCCACTGGTTTTACTGGGAAGTCCTGTTAAAAGACCGTTCCAGTAATCCAGTCTACTGGTTTTACTGGGAAGTCCCGTTAAAAGACCGTTCCAGTAATCCAGTCTACTGGTTTTACTGGGAAGTCCCGTTAAGAGACCGTTCCAGTAATCCAGTCCACTGGTTTTACTGGGAAGTCCTGTTAAAAGACCGTTCCAGTAATCCAGTCTACTGGTTTTACTGGGACGTCCTGTTAAGAGACCGTTCCAGTAATCCAGTCTACTGGTTTTACTGGGAAGTCCTGTTAAAAGACCGTTCCAGTGATCCAGTCTACTGGTTTTACTGGGACGTCCTGTTAAAAGACCGTTCCAGTAATCCAGTCTACTGGTTTTACTGGGACGTCCTGTTAAAAGACCGTTCCAGTAATCCAGTCTACTGGTTTTACTGGGACGTCCTGTTAAAAGACCGTTCCAGTAATCCAGTCTACTGGTTTTACTGGGACGTCCTGTTAAAAGACCGTTCCAGTGATCCAGTCTACTGGTTTTACTGGGACGTCCTGTTAAAAGACCGTTCCAGTGATCCAGTCTACTGGTTTTACTGGGACGTCCTGTTAAAAGACCGTTCCAGTAATCCAGTCTACTGGTTTTACTGGGACGTCCTGTTAAGAGACCGTTCCAGTAATCCAGTCTACTGGTTTTACTGGGAAGTCCTGTTAAAAGACCGTTCCAGTAATCCAGTCTACTGGTTTTACTGGGACGTCCTGTTAAAAGACCGTTCCAGTAATCCAGTCTACTGGTTTTACTGGGACGTCCTGTTAAGAGACCGTTCCAGTAATCCAGTCTACTGGTTTTACTGGGAAGTCCTGTTAAAAGACCGTTCCAGTAATCCAGTCTACTGGTTTTACTGGGACGTCCTGTTAAAAGACCGTTCCAGTAATCCAGTCTACTGGTTTTACTGGGACGTCCTGTTAAAAGACCGTTCCAGTAATCCAGTCTACTGGTTTTACTGGGACGTCCTGTTAAAAGACCGTTCCAGTAATCCAGTCTACTGGTTTTACTGGGACGTCCTGTTAAGAGACCGTTCCAGTAATCCAGTCTACTGGTTTTACTGGGACGTCCTGTTAAGAGACCGTTCCAGTAATCCAGTCTACTGGTTTTACTGGGACGTCCTGTTAAGAGACCGTTCCAGTAATCCAGTCTACTGGTTTTACTGGGAAGTCCTGTTAAAAGACCGTTCCAGTAATCCAGTCTACTGGTTTTACTGGGACGTCCTGTTAAAAGACCGTTCCAGTAATCCAGTCTACTGGTTTTACTGGGACGTCCTGTTAAAAGACCGTTCCAGTAATCCAGTCTACTGGTTTTACTGGGACGTCCTGTTAAAAGACCGTTCCAGTAATCCAGTCTACTGGTTTTACTGGGACGTCCTGTTAAAAGACCGTTCCAGTAATCCAGTCTACTGGTTTTACTGGGACGTCCTGTTAAAAGACCGTTCCAGTAATCCAGTCTACTGGTTTTACTGGGACGTCCTGTTAAGAGACCGTTCCAGTAATCCAGTCTACTGGTTTTACTGGGAAGTCCTGTTAAAAGACCGTTCCAGTAATCCAGTCTACTGGTTTTACTGGGACGTCCTGTTAAAAGACCGTTCCAGTAATCCAGTCTACTGGTTTTACTGGGACGTCCTGTTAAAAGACCGTTCCAGTAATCCAGTCTACTGGTTTTACTGGGAAGTCCCGTTAAGAGACCGTTCCAGTAATCCAGTCTACTGGTTTTACTGGGACATCCTGTTAAAAGACCGTTCCAGTAATCCAGTCTACTGGTTTTACTGGGACGTCCTGTTAAGAGACCGTTCCAGTAATCCAGTCCACTGGTTTTACTGGGAAGTCCCGTTAAGAGACCGTTCCAGTAATCCAGTCTACTGGTTTTACTGGGAAGTCCTGTTAAGAGACCGTTCCAGTAATCCAGTCTACTGGTTTTACTGGGACGTCCCGTTAAAAGACCTTTCCAGTAATCCAGTCTACTGGTTTTACTGGGAAGTCCCGTTAAAAGACCTTTCCAGTAATCCAGTCCACTGGTTTTACTGGGAAGTCCCGTTAAAAGACCGTTCCAGTAATCCAGTCTACTGGTTTTACTGGGACGTCCCGTTAAAAGACCTTTCCAGTAATCCAGTCTACTGGTTTTACTGGGAAGTCCTGTTAAAAGACCGTTCCAGTAATCCAGTCTACTGGTTTTACTGGGAAGTCCCGTTAAAAGACCGTTCCAGTAATCCAGTCTACTGGTTTTACTGGGACGTCCCGTTAAGAGACCGTTCCAGTAATCCAGTCTACTGGTTTTACTGGGAAGTCCCGTTAAAAGACCGTTCCAGTAATCCAGTCTACTGGTTTTACTGGGACATCCCGTTAAAAGACCGTTCCAGTAATCCAGTCTACTGGTTTTACTGGGAAGTCCTGTTAAAAGACCGTTCCAGTAATCCAGTCTGCTGGTTTTACTGGGAAGTCCCGTTAAGAGACCGTTCCAGTAATCCAGTCTACTGGTTTTACTGGGAAGTCCCGTTAAGAGACCGTTCCAGTAATCCAGTCCACTGGTTTTACTGGGAAGTCCAGTTAAAAGACCGTTCCAGTAATCCAGTCTACTGGTTTTACTGGGAAGTCCCGTTAAAAGACCGTTCCAGTAATCCAGTCTACTGGTTTTACTGGGAAGTCCCGTTAAGAGACCGTTCCAGTAATCCAGTCCACTGGTTTTACTGGGAAGTCCTGTTAAAAGACCGTTCCAGTAATCCAGTCTACTGGTTTTACTGGGAAGTCCCGTTAAGAGACCGTTCCAGTAATCCAGTCTACTGGTTTTACTGGGAAGTCCCGTTAAAAGACCGTTCCAGTAATCCAGTCTACTGGTTTTACTGGGAAGTCCCGTTAAGAGACCGTTCCAGTAATCCAGTCTACTGGTTTTACTGGGAAGTCCTGTTAAAAGACCGTTCCAGTAATCCAGTCTACTGGTTTTACTGGGAAGTCCTGTTAAAAGACCGTTCCAGTAATCCAGTCTGCTGGTTTTACTGGGAAGTCCCGTTAAGAGACCGTTCCAGTAATCCAGTCTACTGGTTTTACTGGGAAGTCCCGTTAAAAGACCGTTCCAGTAATCCAGTCTACTGGTTTTACTGGGAAGTCCCGTTAAGAGACCGTTCCAGTAATCCAGTCCACTGGTTTTACTGGGAAGTCCTGTTAAAAGACCGTTCCAGTAATCCAGTCTACTGGTTTTACTGGGAAGTCCCGTTAAGAGACCGTTCCAGTAATCCAGTCTGCTGGTTTTACTGGGAAGTCCTGTTAAAAGACCGTTCCAGTAATCCAGTCCACTGGTTTTACTGGGAAGTCCTGTTAAAAGACCGTTCCAGTAATCCAGTCTACTGGTTTTACTGGGAAGTCCTGTTAAAAGACCGTTCCAGTAATCCAGTCTACTGGTTTTACTGGGACGTCCTGTTAAAAGACCGTTCCAGTAATCCAGTCTACTGGTTTTACTGGGATGTCCTGTTAAGAGACCGTTCCAGTAATCCAGTCCACTGATGACTGATGGCGTAGTTTCTACTGGTCTTACTGGGAGATTAAAAGGTTTCATCCTGCTGATGTTTCTGATGTCTTCTTCTCTTTCCACCGAACAGAATCGTCAGAAGAAACGGAATATTTGGACGTTTTTGTCTCTTCCCACTGAGTGAGTAGCAAAAACAAAGATGGATTCCTCATCAAGCTCCGGTGATGGCGTCAACACGCCTTCTCTGATTGGTCCACGGTGTACCTGTCAGATGAGAACATAAGAAAAACAGACAATAGTTTGAAAAAACCAAACTTACAAAAAGCCGGATGGAATTTCATCACCGATCTGAACATTTTGCTTCCACTTGATTCCACACAAAGTTTTTGGAGGAAACGTTGAGAGCAGGTGTGCAGCGGTCGTCAGTCTATTGGCGATAGGGCCGCCCCCTGACGGACTCCACTCATCTGCTGATCGTAACAGACTAACAGCTCCTTCTAGAACCGGACCAGAACCAGTTGAGCAACGCTCCAGAACGTCCAGCCCAGTTGGATCTGTGATCTGCAGTGCTGAGATCCAGGACTGACACTTGACTTCAGGTGAAATAAATATTCTGGTGAAATAAGAAAAGACATGAAGTTCAACATTACAGACAGGTGGAGGCTGGGTGGAGGTGGGGGGGGGGGGGGGGGGGGGGGGGGGGGGGGGGGGCATGCCGTGCAGCTGGTTGAGAGGGGGAGGGATGGGCGGTGTTGGGGATAAAAGAGGCATCTCAGCAGCTCTGAAGACGACGATGCTGGACGGAGCGGAACTCTGCGTTCCTCAGCTGAACTCCTCCTGCAGGAGGCCCACTCATCCTCCCACCACTGTAATGCTGATTCATGTTCTGCTTTCCTGCGTCTCCTTCATCACGGTGGCGCTGAACCTGATGGTCATCATCTCCATCTCACACTTCAGGCAGGATCTACAGGCATCACGTTCCTGCAGGATGAGCTTCATGTCTGTGCTTCATAACATGAAATCCTCTGTGTGCATCTTCTCTCCAGGCAGCTCCACACCCCCACCAACCTCCTCCTCCTCTCTCTGGCTGTCTCCGACCTCCTCGTGGGCCTCCTGCTGATGCCAGTGGAGATCATCTTCATCAATGTCTGCTGGTTCTTCGGAGACATGGTGTGCACTCTGTATTACATCCTGGACTACATCATCACCTCTGCTTCGGTTTCCAACATGGTTCTCATTTCGCTGGACCGGTATGTGGCGATCTGCAGCCCTCTGCGGTATCGCGCCATAGTGACGAAGAGCTTGGCGAAGACCTGCGTGTGCTTGTGTTGGGCTTGTTCAGTTCTTTACAGGCTCCTTCTGTTACACAATCACCTGGAGGAACCGGGCCGCTCCATCTCCTGCCTCGGGGAGTGCGTGGTCGTCATCGGCCACGTTGAGGGACTTGTTGACATGTGTTTAACGTTTCTGTTGCCCATTGCTGTCATCGTGCTTCTGTACTCCCGAGTGTTTGTGGTGGCTTTGCGTCAGATCCGCGCGTTCAGGTGGAAGGTTGCAGCCCAGCATTCAGGAGCTCTGGCCACCAGGAGGAACGAGGTGAAGGCTGCCTTCACTCTGGGAATGGTTGTCATGGTGTTTCTCTTGTGTTTCTGTCCGTATTATTTCCCCGCTCTGGAGGGAGAAGACACTTTCATCAATGCTTCGGCTGCTGCGGTGGAGATCTGGTTGGCACACTTCAAATCCTGCCTGAACCCTCTAATCTACGCCTTTTTCTACCCCTGGTTCAGGAAGTCTCTGAAGCTCATTCTGAGCCTGCGAGTCCTGCAGCCGGGCTCCCGGGACACCAGGATGCTGGACTGAGCCGGAGGGACAAAGTCTTTTCTGATCATTCATGCTTAAAAGTATATTTTTGTATGTGAGCAAAATGTCAGTGATCAAGCTGACAATCATCATCTCACACAGATAATAATTCCTACTGCAGGTGTTCATGTTATTTATTGTTTGTTTTGTTTATGTATATGTATTCCATTTATTTCTTATAAACATGCAAAATAATATAAAATGAATCTGAGTCTCATTTTCTTGAGTTATAGTTCACAATGTGTAAATATTTTATGTAAATTATGTCTGTGTGTATATGCAGTTTTATATACAGTTTTTTTTTTTTTAACATATTATGGAAAATGAAGTTCATATAAAGGGGCAAGTGATGCCAGAAACTGCAGTTCCCCCTTCATCCACTAGGGGCTCCAAAACACAGCAAATCCCCACAGACTCCCATGTTAAAAAGACCAACTTCACAGCAGAAATAAACATGTTTACAGCAGAAATAAACATGTTTACAGCAGGAATAAACATGTTTACAGCAGGAATAAACATGTTTACAGCAGGAATAAACATGTTTACAGCAGAAATAAACATGTTTACAGCAGGAATAAACATGTTTACAGCAGAAATAAACATGTTTACAGCAGGAATAAACATGTTTACAGCAGAAATAAACATGTTTACAGCAGAAATAAACATGTTTACAGCAGGAATAAACATGTTTACAGCAGAAATAAACATGTTTACAGCAGGAATAAACATGTTTACAGCAGAAATAAACATGTTTACAGCAGAAATAAACATGTTTACAGCCTGGTACAAAAATCATTTTAGGTTTAATAGGTCAGGTTTACCTTCATGACAACTGTGGGGGTAGTGAATATTTTTCTAATTCGCCCGTTTAAAAGTCATTTAATCTCGAAATTTGGCATATTTAGGGGCGTGTCCTTTTGATTGACAGGTTGCTGATCTCCCGCTTCAAGTCAGAGTAAAGTAGAACAACCGCGGTTTAGTTATAAGGATGACTTAGCTTTAGCCCGCTTACCTCTGTTAGCTGGTTAGCTCCTGTTAGCTCAGTTAGCTCTTAGCTACAGGCAGGTTGGGGTTCGATAGACATCAATCATCCACGACATGCTCACAGCCCCCCTCTCAGCTCCACCTCTTTATCTATTTTTATATTTTCTGAGAGAACAGCATACGTGACGCTGCCAAGATGGCGACGGTGGGAACCTCCCAATGAGCTTCAGTTCAGCTCTTGAAAAGCCTACGATGTCATGTAGGCTCCGCCCATCTTTTGACGGTCCATAGTCCATCCATACTTACGTGAAGATATACCCAGTGTCATTATGCAAATTCAACAAAACAGTAAAACTGCTGAAACGTTATCCGACGCTCCGCTGCTCTCAAACGCATCACCCACAGGTGATGTCACCATGTGCGTTGATGATTCAGATAAATACATTTATCAGGTTATTTCACTGAGATATTCTGCAGACACAGAACTCATTTTATTTTTTATTTCCTGTGATAAAACCATGGTGACAAATTAAATTTATTCTAATGACTGCTAACTATGTATGCAAAGGATTTTAGCATTTTCAACATGTTTAGTCTCCTGTTCATCTGATGCAGCTGGACTAACGTGGTTTAGGGCCAGACGGGATGAAACACCTGCTTCATCGAATCAGATCATCGATTGCCGACTAGCAGCTGGGCTACGTCATTCAGGGGATTCCTAGCTTCCGCTTCAGGTTGGTGGCAGGTAGGCTCGGCGGCAGTGCAGCATGTCACGTTTTAATAACATTTTACCCATCGGTACTGCTCTCTGCTGTGTTTGTTTCAGAGATCGGCGCTGGGTGTTCCAAGGCTTGGTTCAGTAGCCTGGACTTGTTCATTGCTGTGGCAAGCTGTTGCCAGCAGCATCACTGGTTCCGAGGCACACGACGGTGTTCCAGTCTTATGGTCAGGCAGAAGCTGACATAAATCTGCTGGCGCTGGATTAGTCGATGCCAACATACTGTCACCCGCGTTGCACTGGACGGACGCCGATCTCCTTTTCCCAGGAAACGGGAAGCGTTGCGGTGTATCAAACTGCTCTGGAGACCGCTGCTGCTCTGCTCTGACGCATCTTTCCAGATGTTCCATCGGCCGCTCTGTTTTACTGCAGCTTCTACTTCGCTCCGTTCCCGTCTCCGCCTGCAACAACTCCTTCTTGGAGAAGAGGCAACGCTGACGTGGGCGGATTCACCACAAGCTGGTGCAGACTGGACAGTCGAGCCGCCCATGATGGTGGGGAGCAGAAGGACATTTTGGGACAAAGCTGATTATTTTATTTTAATATTTTTATATTGTTTAAATTTGTGTTTAAACTATTTCTGTTCTTCTTCAGGTGCTGAGACTGCAGTGGTGGATTGGTGTCCTGGTGGTGGTGCCTCCCTACTTCTCTGGTGTGGTTTTCTTTATCTTTTCATGTGTGGTGTTCTTGAGGTCCCTTCCCTTCTGGACACATCCACCCCAGTAGGTCTCCGCCCTGATTTATCTTTCTTTCTTAAAGTATTTTATAGGTTTTAAATAGGAATAATAAAATCTCTTTTTATACCTGTAACTGATGTCTCTGCCTCCATTGCTAAACGAATCGGAGTGCCTGGTGTAACCACCTAGCTATTTTCCCTGGACATAATACCCAGGGTGGCGTTGTCCGGTTTCATATATTTAGCTTGTAGCCGACTGTTACTTGCCACACATACATGCCTGGAATGAAGCAGCTGCTATTGGATGGGACTCGTCCTGGATGGGATCAGATCATCCTGATCAGGATTAAGTTCTAATGACCACAGTTCTATTCAGCTATTGGCCTAAAACCCGCCTTAATGCGACGCGGTTGCTCCTGTCAGGTGGGTTTCTCGTTCTCGGTCCGATAGGGTTCGGTTTTGTAAAACAGAGTTGTTTTACAAAATGAAGAACAGTTAAAGAGTACCAGGTCTGGGTGAAGAGTACCAGGAACGGGGGACCAGGTCCGGCTAATTAAGACCACAATTTGTTTTAAGAGGACCAGGTTAGGTTAAATTGGACCTGGTCCAGTTAATTAGAACCAGGTCAGGGTGTAAAAGACTACATTCATTTTAAGAGCACCAGGTTCAGTAAATTGGACCAAGTCAATTTAATTAGGACCAGGTCCGGTTGAAGAGGACCATGTCCAGTTTTTTAAGGACCAGGTTCAGTTAAATTAGACCAGGATCAGCTGAGGAGAACCAGATTTGGTTGAAGAGGACCAGGTCCGGCTAATGAGGACCGGGTTCAAGTAACTAGTACAGGTTAAAGAGGCCAAGGCTTGGTTGAAGAATACCAGGTCCTGTTAAGCCCAAGTTCCGGTAAAAAAGGACCAGGTCTGGCTGAAGAGGATCAGGTTCGGCTGAAGTGACATGTTTAGCTGAAGAGCACCGGATCTGGCTAAAGAGAACCAAGTCCAGTTGAATAGGACCAGGTCTGGCAGAAGTGGAGCAGGTCTGGATGAACTGGACCATTTCCGACTGAAGAGAACTAGGTCCGCCGAAAAGGAAATGTCCACCTGAAAAGGACCAGGTCAGGTGGAAGTGAAGCAGGTGCAGCTGAAGTAGACCAGGTCCAGCTAATGATGGTTTAGGTCCGACTTAAGTGTACCATGTCTGGCTAAAGAAGACCAGGTGCAGCTGAAGAGGACCAGGTCTGGATAAAAAAGGAGCAAGTAGAGTATATGAGGCCCAGAACCGGCTGAACTATAGTGGGTCGGGCTGAAGATGACCAAGTGCGACTGGAGAAGGCCTGGTTTGCTTCAAGGGATCAGGTCCGACTAATGAAGCCCAGTGGCAGCTGAAGAGAACCAGTTCTAGCTGAAGTGTTGCAGGTCTAGTTGAAGAGGACCAGGTGAGATGGAAGTGGACCAGGTGAGGTTGAGGAGGACCAGGTGAGGTTGAAGTGGACCAGGTGAGGTTGAGGAGGACCAGGTGAGGTTGAAGAGGACCAGGAGAGGTTGAAGTGGACCAGAAGAGGTTGAAGTGGACCAGGTGAGGTTGAAGTGGACCAGGTGAGGTTGAAGTGGACCAGGTGAGGTTGAGGAGGACCAGGTGAGGTTGAAGTGGACCAGGTGAGGTTGAAGTGGACCAGGAGAGGTTGAGGAGGACGAGGTGAGGTTGAAGTGGACCAGGTGAGGTTGAAGTGGACCAGGTGAGGTTGAGGAGGACCAGGTGAGGTTGAAGAGGACCAGGAGAGGTTGAAGTGGACCAGAAGAGGTTGAAGTGGACCAGGTGAGGTTGAAGTGGACCAGGTGAGGTTGAAGTGGACCAGGAGAGGTTGAGGAGGACCAGGTGAGGTTGAAGTGGACCAGGTGAGGTTGAAGTGGACCAGAAGAGGTTGAAGTGGACCAGGTGAGGTTGAAGTGGACCAGGTGAGGTTGAGGAGGACCAGGTGAGGTTGAAGTGGACCAGGAGAGGTTGAAGTGGACCAGGTGAGATTGAGGAGGACCAGGTGAGGTTGAGGAGGACCAGGTGAGGTTGAAGAGGACCAGGAGAGGTTGAAGTGGAGCAGGAGAGGTTGAAGTGGACCAGGTGAGGTTGAAGTGGACCAGGTGAGGTTGAGGAGGACCAGAAGAGGTTGAAGTGGACCAGGTGAGGTTGAAGTGGACCAGAAGAGGTTGAAGTGGACCAGGTGAGGTTGAAGTGGACCAGGTGAGGTTGAGGAGGACCAGGTGAGGTTGAAGTGGACCAGGAGAGGTTGAAGTGGACCAGGTGAGATTGAGGAGGACCAGGTGAGGTTGAGGAGGACCAGGTGAGGTTGAAGAGGACCAGGAGAGGTTGAAGTGGAGCAGGAGAGGTTGAAGTGGACCAGGTGAGGTTGAAGTGGACCAGGTGAGGTTGAAGTGGAGCAGGTGAGGTTGAGGAGGACCAGGTGAGGTTGAAGTGGAGCAGGTGAGGTTGAAGTGGACCAGGTGAGGTTGAAGTGGACCAGGTGAGGTTGAAGAGGACCAGGTGAGGTTGAAGTGGACCAGGAGAGGTTGAAGTGGACCAGGAGAGGTTGAAGTGGACCAGGTGAGGTTGAAGTGGACCAGGTGAGGTTGAAGAGGACCAGGAGAGGTTGAAGTGGACCAGGAGAGGTTGAAGTGGACCAGGTGAGGTTGAAGTGGACCAGGTGAGGTTGAGGAGGACCAGGTGAGGTTGAGGAGGACCAGGTGAGGTTGAGGAGGACCAGGTGAGGTTGAAGTGGAGCAGGTGAGGTTGAAGTGGACCAGGTGAGGTTGAAGTGGACCAGGTGAGGTTGAAGAGGACCAGGTGAGGTTGAAGTGGACCAGGAGAGGTTGAAGTGGACCAGGAGAGGTTGAAGTGGACCAGGTGAGGTTGAAGTGGACCAGGTGAGGTTGAAGAGGACCAGGAGAGGTTGAAGTGGACCAGGAGAGGTTGAAGTGGACCAGGTGAGGTTGAAGTGGACCAGGTGAGGTTGAGGAGGACCAGGTGAGGTTGAGGAGGACCAGGTGAGGTTGAGGAGGACCAGGTGAGGTTGAAGTGGACCAGGTGAGGTTCAGGAGGGCCATGTGAGGTTCAGGAGGACCACGTGAGGTTGAAGAGGACCAGGAGAGGTTGAAGTGGACCAGGAGAGGTTGAAGTGGACCAGGAGAGGTTGAAGTGGACCAAGTGAGGTTGAGGAGGACCAGGTGAGGTTCAGGAGGGCCAGGTGAGGTTCAGGTGGACCACGTGAGGTTGAAGTGGACCAGGTGAGGTTGAAGTGGACGAAGTGAGGTTGAGGAGGACCAGGTGAGGTTCAGGAGAACCAGGTGAGGTTGAAGTGGACCAGGAGAGGTTGAAGTGGACCAGGTGAGGTTGATGTGGAGCAGGAGAGGTTGAAGTGGACCAGGTGAGGTTGAAGTGGACCAGGTGAGGTTGAAGTGGACCAGGAGAGGTTGAAGTGGAGCAGGTGAGGATGAAGTGGACCAGGTGAGGTTGATGTGGAGCAGGAGAGGTTGAAGTGGACCAGGTGAGGTTGAAGTGGACCAGGTGAGGTTGAAGTGGACCAGGAGAGGTTGAAGTGGAGCAGGTGAGGATGAAGTGGACCAGGTGAGGTTGAAGTGGACCAGGAGAGGTTGAAGAGGACCAGGAGAGGTTGAAGTGGACCAGGTGAGGTTTATGTAGAGCAGGAGAGGTTGAAGTGGACCAGGTGAGGATGAAGTGGACCAGGAGAGGTTGAAGTGGACCAGGAGAGGTTGAAGTGGACCAGGTGAGGTTGAAGTGGACCAGGTGAGGTTGAAGAGGACCAGGAGAGGTTGAAGTGGACCAGGAGAGGTTGAAGTGGACCAGGTGAGGTTGAAGTGGACCAGGTGAGGTTGAGGAGGACCAGGTGAGGTTGAGGAGGACCAGGTGAGGTTGAGGAGGACCAGGTGAGGTTGAAGTGGACCAGGTGAGGTTCAGGAGGGCCATGTGAGGTTCAGGAGGACCACGTGAGGTTGAAGAGGACCAGGAGAGGTTGAAGTGGACCAGGAGAGGTTGAAGTGGACCAGGAGAGGTTGAAGTGGACCAAGTGAGGTTGAGGAGGACCAGGTGAGGTTCAGGAGGGCCAGGTGAGGTTCAGGTGGACCACGTGAGGTTGAAGTGGACCAGGTGAGGTTGAAGTGGACGAAGTGAGGTTGAGGAGGACCAGGTGAGGTTCAGGAGAACCAGGTGAGGTTGAAGTGGACCAGGAGAGGTTGAAGTGGACCAGGTGAGGTTGATGTGGAGCAGGAGAGGTTGAAGTGGACCAGGTGAGGTTGAAGTGGACCAGGTGAGGTTGAAGTGGACCAGGAGAGGTTGAAGTGGAGCAGGTGAGGATGAAGTGGACCAGGTGAGGTTGAAGTGGACCAGGAGAGGTTGAAGAGGACCAGGAGAGGTTGAAGTGGACCAGGTGAGGTTTATGTAGAGCAGGAGAGGTTGAAGTGGACCAGGTGAGGATGAAGTGGACCAGGTGAGGTTGAAGTGGACCAGGAGAGGTTGAAGTGGACCAGGTGAGGTTGAAGTGGACCAGGAGAGGTTGAAGAGGACCAGGTGAGGATGAAGTGGACCAGGAGAGGTTGAAGAGGACCAGGTGAGGTTGAAGTGGACCAGGAGAGGTTGAAGAGGACCAGGAGAGGTTGAAGTGGACCAGGTGAGGTTGAAGTGGAGCAGGAGAGGTTGAAGAGGACCAGGAGAGGTTGAAGTGGAGCAGGAGAGGTTGAAGTGGAGCAGGAGAGGTTGAAGTGGACCAGGAGAGGTTGAAGAGGACCAGGAGAGGTTGAAGTGGACCAGGTGAGGTTGATGTGGAGCAGGAGAGGTTGAAGTGGACCAGCAGAGGTTGATGTGGAGCAGGTGAGGTTGAAGTGGACCAGGAGAGGTTGAAGTGGAGCAGGTGAGGTTGAAGTGGACCAGGAGAGGTTGAAGTGGAGAAGGTGAGGTTGAAGTGGACCAGGTGAGGTTGAAGTGGAGCAGGAGAGGTTGAAGTGGAGCAGGTGAGGTTGAAGTGGACCAGGAGAGGTTGAAGTGGAGCAGGTGAGGTTGAAGTGGACCAGGTGAGGTTGAAGTGGAGCAGGAGAGGTTGAAGTGGAGCAGGTGAGGTTGAAGTGGAGCAGGAGAGGTTGAAGTGGAGCAGGTGAGGTTGAAGTGGAGCAGGTGAGGTTGAAGTGGAGCAGGAGAGGTTGAAGTGGACCAGGAGAGGTTGAAGTGGAGCAGGTGAGGTTGAAGTGGACCAGGTGAGGTTGAAGTGGAGCAGGTGAGGTTGAAGTGGAGCAGGTGAGGTTGAAGTGGAGCAGGAGAGGTTGAAGTGGAGCAGGAGAGGTTGAAGTGGAGCAGGTGAGGTTGAAGTGGAGCAGGTGAGGTTGAAGTGGAGCAGGTGAGGTTGAAGTGGAGCAGGAGAGGTTGAAGTGGAGCAGGTGAGGTTGAAGTGGAGCAGGAGAGGTTGAAGTGGAGCAGGTGAGGTTGAAGTGGAGCAGGTGAGGTTGAAGTGGACCAGGAGTGGTTGAAGTGGAGCAGGTGAGGTTGAAGTGGAGCAGGTGAGGTTGAAGTGGACCAGGTGAGGTTGAAGTGGACCAGGAGAGGTTGAAGTGGAGCAGGTGAGGTTGAAGTGGACCAGGAGAGGTTGAAGTGGAGCAGGAGAGGTTGAAGTGGAGCAGGTGAGGTTGAAGTGGAGCAGGAGAGGTTGAAGTGGAGCAGGTGAGGTTCAGGAGGGCCAGGTGAGGTTCAGGTGGACCACGTGAGGTTGAAGTGGACCAGGTGAGGTTGAAGTGGACGAAGTGAGGTTGAGGAGGACCAGGTGAGGTTCAGGAGAACCAGGTGAGGTTGAAGTGGACCAGGAGAGGTTGAAGTGGACCAGGTGAGGTTGATGTGGAGCAGGAGAGGTTGAAGTGGAGCAGGTGAGGTTGAAGTGGACCAGGAGAGGTTGAAGTGGAGCAGGTGAGGTTGAAGTGGACCAGGAGAGGTTGAAGTGGAGCAGGAGAGGTTGAAGTGGAGCAGGTGAGGTTGAAGTGGAGCAGGAGAGGTTGAAGTGGAGCAGGTGAGGTTGAAGTGGAGCAGGAGAGGTTGAAGTGGACCAGGAGAGGTTGAAGTGGAGCAGGTGAGGTTGAAGTGGACCAGGAGAGGTTGAAGTGGACCAGGTGAGGTTGAAGTGGACCAGGAGAGGTTGAAGAGGACCAGGTGAGGATGAAGTGGACCAGGAGAGGTTGAAGAGGACCAGGTGAGGTTGAAGTGGAGTAGGAGAGGTTGAAGTGGAGCAGGTGAGGTTGAAGTGGAGCAGGTGAGGTTGAAGTGGAGCAGGTGAGGTTGAAGTGGAGCAGGAGAGGTTGAAGTGGACCAGGTGAGGTTGAAGTGGACCAGGAGAGGTTGAAGTGGAGCAGGAGAGGTTGAAGTGGAGCAGGAGAGGTTGAAGAGGACCAGGAGAGGTTGAAGAGGACCAGGAGAGGTTGAAGTGGAGCAGGTGAGGTTGAAGTGGAGCAGGAGAGGTTGAAGTGGACCAGGTGAGGTTGAAGTGGACCAGGAGAGGTTGAAGTGGACCAGGAGAGGTTGAAGTGGACCAGGTGAGGTTGATGTGGAGCAGGAGAGGTTGAAGTGGACCAGCAGAGGTTGATGTGGAGCAGGTGAGGTTGAAGTGGACCAGGAGAGGTTGAAGTGGAGCAGGAGAGGTTGAAGTGGAGCAGGAGAGGTTGAAGTGGAGCAGGTGAGGTTGAAGTGGACCAGGAGAGGTTGAAGTGGAGCAGGTGAGGTTGAAGTGGAGCAGGTGAGGTTGAAGTGGAGCAGGTGAGGTTGAAGTGGAGCAGGAGAGGTTGAAGTGGACCAGGTGAGGTTGAAGTGGAGCAGGAGAGGTTGAAGTGGAGCAGGTGAGGTTGAAGTGGACCAGGAGAGGTTGAGGAGGACGAGGTGAGGTTGAAGTGGACCAGGTGAGGTTGAGGAGGACCAGGTGAGGTTGAAGAGGACCAGGAGAGGTTGAAGTGGACCAGAAGAGGTTGAAGTGGACCAGGTGAGGTTGAAGTGGACCAGGTGAGGTTGAAGTGGACCAGGAGAGGTTGAGGAGGACCAGGTGAGGTTGAAGTGGACCAGGTGAGGTTGAAGTGGACCAGAAGAGGTTGAAGTGGACCAGGTGAGGTTGAAGTGGACCAGGTGAGGTTGAGGAGGACCAGGTGAGGTTGAAGTGGACCAGGAGAGGTTGAAGTGGACCAGGTGAGATTGAGGAGGACCAGGTGAGGTTGAGGAGGACCAGGTGAGGTTGAAGAGGACCAGGAGAGGTTGAAGTGGAGCAGGAGAGGTTGAAGTGGACCAGGTGAGGTTGAAGTGGACCAGGTGAGGTTGAGGAGGACCAGAAGAGGTTGAAGTGGACCAGGTGAGGTTGAAGTGGACCAGAAGAGGTTGAAGTGGACCAGGTGAGGTTGAAGTGGACCAGGTGAGGTTGAGGAGGACCAGGTGAGGTTGAAGTGGACCAGGAGAGGTTGAAGTGGACCAGGTGAGATTGAGGAGGACCAGGTGAGGTTGAGGAGGACCAGGTGAGGTTGAAGAGGACCAGGAGAGGTTGAAGTGGAGCAGGAGAGGTTGAAGTGGACCAGGTGAGGTTGAAGTGGACCAGGTGAGGTTGAAGTGGAGCAGGTGAGGTTGAAGTGGAGCAGGTGAGGTTGAAGTGGACCAGGTGAGGTTGAAGTGGACCAGGTGAGGTTGAAGAGGACCAGGTGAGGTTGAAGTGGACCAGGAGAGGTTGAAGTGGACCAGGAGAGGTTGAAGTGGACCAGGTGAGGTTGAAGTGGACCAGGTGAGGTTGAAGAGGACCAGGAGAGGTTGAAGTGGACCAGGAGAGGTTGAAGTGGACCAGGTGACGTTGAAGTGGACCAGGTGAGGTTGAGGAGGACCAGGTGAGGTTGAGGAGGACCAGGTGAGGTTGAGGAGGACCAGGTGAGGTTGAAGTGGACCAGGTGAGGTTCAGGAGGACCACGTGAGGTTGAAGAGGACCAGGAGAGGTTGAAGTGGACCAGGAGAGGTTGAAGTGGACCAGGAGAGGTTGAAGTGGACCAAGTGAGGTTGAGGAGGACCAGGTGAGGTTCAGGAGGGCCAGGTGAGGTTCAGGTGGACCACGTGAGGTTGAAGTGGACCAGGTGAGGTTGAATTGGACGAAGTGAGGTTGAGGAGGACCAGGTGAGGTTCAGGAGAACCAGGTGAGGTTGAAGTGGACCAGGAGAGGTTGAAGTGGACCAGGTGAGGTTGATGTGGAGCAGGAGAGGTTGAAGTGGAGCAGGTGAGGTTGAAGTGGACCAGGAGAGGTTGAAGTGGAGCAGGTGAGGTTGAAGTGGACCAGGAGAGGTTGAAGTGGAGCAGGAGAGGTTGAAGTGGAGCAGGTGAGGTTGAAGTGGAGCAGGAGAGGTTGAAGTGGAGCAGGTGAGGTTGAAGTGGAGCAGGAGAGGTTGAAGTGGACCAGGAGAGGTTGAAGTGGAGCAGGTGAGGTTGAAGTGGACCAGGAGAGGTTGAAGTGGACCAGGTGAGGTTGAAGTGGACCAGGAGAGGTTGAAGAGGACCAGGTGAGGATGAAGTGGACCAGGAGAGGTTGAAGAGGACCAGGTGAGGTTGAAGTGGACCAGGAGAGGTTGAAGTGGAGCAGGTGAGGTTGAAGTGGAGCAGGTGAGGTTGAAGTGGAGCAGGTGAGGTTGAAGTGGAGCAGGTGAGGTTGAAGTGGAGCAGGAGAGGTTGAAGTGGACCAGGTGAGGTTGAAGTGGACCAGGAGAGGTTGAAGTGGAGCAGGAGAGGTTGAAGTGGAGCAGGAGAGGTTGAAGAGGACCAGGAGAGGTTGAAGAGGACCAGGAGAGGTTGAAGTGGAGCAGGTGAGGTTGAAGTGGAGCAGGAGAGGTTGAAGTGGACCAGGTGAGGTTGAAGTGGACCAGGAGAGGTTGAAGTGGACCAGGAGAGGTTGAAGAGGACCAGGAGAGGTTGAAGTGGACCAGGTGAGGTTGATGTGGAGCAGGAGAGGTTGAAGTGGACCAGCAGAGGTTGATGTGGAGCAGGTGAGGTTGAAGTGGAGCAGGAGAGGTTGAAGTGGACCAGGTGAGGTTGAAGTGGACCAGGAGAGGTTGAAGTGGACCAGGAGAGGTTGAAGAGGACCAGGAGAGGTTGAAGTGGACCAGGTGAGGTTGATGTGGAGCAGGAGAGGTTGAAGTGGACCAGCAGAGGTTGAAGTGGAGCAGGTGAGGTTGAAGTGGACCAGGAGAGGTTGAAGTGGACCAGGTGAGGTTGAAGTGGACCAGGTGAGGTTGAAGTGGACCAGGTGAGGTTGAGGAGGACCAGGTGAGGTTGAAGAGGACCAGGAGAGGTTGAAGTGGACCAGGTGAGGTTGAAGTGGACCAGGTGAGGTTGAAGTGGACCAGGAGAGGTTGAGGAGGACCAGGTGAGGTTGAAGTGGACCAGGTGAGGTTGAAGTGGACCAGAAGAGGTTGAAGTGGACCAGGTGAGGTTGAAGTGGACCAGGTGAGGTTGAGGAGGACCAGGTGAGGTTGAAGTGGACCAGGAGAGGTTGAAGTGGACCAGGTGAGATTGAGGAGGACCAGGTGAGGTTGAGGAGGACCAGGTGAGGTTGAAGAGGACCAGGAGAGGTTGAAGTGGAGCAGGAGAGGTTGAAGTGGACCAGGTGAGGTTGAAGTGGACCAGGTGAGGTTGAGGAGGACCAGAAGAGGTTGAAGTGGACCAGGTGAGGTTGAAGTGGACCAGAAGAGGTTGAAGTGGACCAGGTGAGGTTGAAGTGGACCAGGTGAGGTTGAGGAGGACCAGGTGAGGTTGAAGTGGAGCAGGTGAGGTTGAAGTGGAGCAGGAGAGGTTGAAGTGGACCAGGTGAGGTTGAAGTGGACCAGGTGAGGTTGAAGAGGACCAGGAGAGGTTGAAGTGGACCAGGTGAGGTTGAAGTGGACCAGGTGAGGTTGAAGAGGACCAGGTGAGGTTCAAGTGGACCAGGAGAGGTTGAAGTGGACCAGGTGAGGTTGAGGAGGACCAGGTGAGGTTGAGGAGGACCAGGTGAGGTTGAGGAGGACCAGGTGAGGTTGAAGTGGACCAGGTGAGGTTGAAGTGGACCAGGTGAGGTTGAGGAGGACCAGGTGAGGTTGAAGTGGACCAGGTGAGGTTGAAGTGGACCAGGAGAGGTTGAGGAGGACGAGGTGAGGTTGAAGTGGACCAGGTGAGGTTGAAGTGGACAAGGTGAGGTTGAGGAGGACCAGGTGAGGTTGAAGAGGACCAGGAGAGGTTGAAGTGGACCAGAAGAGGTTGAAGTGGACCAGGTGAGGTTGAAGTGGACCAGGAGAGGTTGAGGAGGACCAGGTGAGGTTGAAGTGGACCAGGTGAGGTTGAAGTGGACCAGAAGAGGTTGAAGTGGACCAGGTGAGGTTGAAGTGGACCAGGTGAGGTTGAGGAGGACCAGGTGAGGTTGAAGTGGACCAGGAGAGGTTGAAGTGGACCAGGTGAGATTGAGGAGGACCAGGTGAGGTTGAGGAGGACCAGGTGAGGTTGAAGAGGACCAGGAGAGGTTGAAGTGGAGCAGGAGAGGTTGAAGTGGACCAGGTGAGGTTGAAGTGGACCAGGTGAGGTTGAAGTGGACCAGGAGAGGTTGAGGAGGACGAGGTGAGGTTGAAGTGGACCAGGTGAGGTTGAAGTGGACAAGGTGAGGTTGAGGAGGACCAGGTGAGGTTGAAGAGGACCAGGAGAGGTTGAAGTGGACCAGAAGAGGTTGAAGTGGACCAGGTGAGGTTGAAGTGGACCAGGTGAGGTTGAAGTGGACCAGGAGAGGTTGAGGAGGACCAGGTGAGGTTGAAGTGGACCAGGTGAGGTTGAAGTGGACCAGAAGAGGTTGAAGTGGACCAGGTGAGGTTGAAGTGGACCAGGTGAGGTTGAGGAGGACCAGGTGAGGTTGAAGTGGACCAGGAGAGGTTGAAGTGGACCAGGTGAGATTGAGGAGGACCAGGTGAGGTTGAGGAGGACCAGGTGAGGTTGAAGAGGACCAGGAGAGGTTGAAGTGGAGCAGGAGAGGTTGAAGTGGACCAGGTGAGGTTGAAGTGGACCAGGTGAGGTTGAGGAGGACCAGAAGAGGTTGAAGTGGACCAGGTGAGGTTGAAGTGGACCAGAAGAGGTTGAAGTGGACCAGGTGAGGTTGAGGAGGACCAGAAGAGGTTGAAGTGGACCAGGTGAGGTTGAAGTGGACCAGAAGAGGTTGAAGTGGACCAGGTGAGGTTGAAGTGGACCAGGTGAGGTTGAGGAGGACCAGGTGAGGTTGAAGTGGAGCAGGTGAGGTTGAAGTGGAGCAGGAGAGGTTGAAGTGGACCAGGTGAGGTTGAAGTGGACCAGGTGAGGTTGAAGAGGACCAGGAGAGGTTGAAGTGGACCAGGTGAGGTTGAAGTGGACCAGGTGAGGTTGAAGAGGACCAGGTGAGGTTCAAGTGGACCAGGAGAGGTTGAAGTGGACCAGGTGAGGTTGAGGAGGACCAGGTGAGGTTGAGGAGGACCAGGTGAGGTTGAAGTGGACCAGGTGAGGTTGAAGTGGACCAGGTGAGGTTGAGGAGGACCAGGTGAGGTTGAAGTGGACCAGGTGAGGTTGAAGTGGACCAGGAGAGGTTGAGGAGGACGAGGTGAGGTTGAAGTGGACCAGGTGAGGTTGAAGTGGACCAGGTGAGGTTGAGGAGGACCAGGTGAGGTTGAAGAGGACCAGGAGAGGTTGAAGTGGACCAGAAGAGGTTGAAGTGGACCAGGTGAGGTTGAAGTGGACCAGGTGAGGTTGAAGTGGACCAGGAGAGGTTGAGGAGGACCAGGTGAGGTTGAAGTGGACCAGGTGAGGTTGAAGTGGACCAGAAGAGGTTGAAGTGGACCAGGTGAGGTTGAAGTGGACCAGGTGAGGTTGAGGAGGACCAGGTGAGGTTGAAGTGGACCAGGAGAGGTTGAAGTGGAGCAGGAGAGGTTGAAGTGGACCAGGTGAGGTTGAAGTGGACCAGGTGAGGTTGAGGAGGACCAGAAGAGGTTGAAGTGGACCAGGTGAGGTTGAAGTGGACCAGAAGAGGTTGAAGTGGACCAGGTGAGGTTGAAGTGGACCAGGTGAGGTTGAGGAGGACCAGGTGAGGTTGAAGTGGACCAGGAGAGGTTGAAGTGGACCAGGTGAGATTGAGGAGGACCAGGTGAGGTTGAGGAGGACCAGGTGAGGTTGAAGAGGACCAGGAGAGGTTGAAGTGGAGCAGGAGAGGTTGAAGTGGACCAGGTGAGGTTGAAGTGGACCAGGTGAGGTTGAAGTGGAGCAGGTGAGGTTGAAGTGGAGCAGGTGAGGTTGAAGTGGACCAGGTGAGGTTGAAGTGGACCAGGTGAGGTTGAAGAGGACCAGGTGAGGTTGAAGTGGACCAGGAGAGGTTGAAGTGGACCAGGAGAGGTTGAAGTGGACCAGGTGAGGTTGAAGTGGACCAGGTGAGGTTGAAGAGGACCAGGAGAGGTTGAAGTGGACCAGGAGAGGTTGAAGTGGACCAGGTGAGGTTGAAGTGGACCAGGTGAGGTTGAGGAGGACCAGGTGAGGTTGAGGAGGACCAGGTGAGGTTGAAGTGGACCAGGTGAGGTTCAGGAGGGCCATGTGAGGTTCAGGAGGACCACGTGAGGTTGAAGAGGACCAGGAGAGGTTGAAGTGGACCAGGAGAGGTTGAAGTGGACCAAGTGAGGTTGAGGAGGACCAGGTGAGGTTCAGGAGGGCCAGGTGAGGTTCAGGTGGACCACGTGAGGTTGAAGTGGACCAGGTGAGGTTGAACTGGACGAAGTGAGGTTGAGGAGGACCAGGTGAGGTTCAGGAGAACCAGGTGAGGTTGAAGTGGACCAGGAGAGGTTGAAGTGGACCAGGTGAGGTTGATGTGGAGCAGGAGAGGTTGAAGTGGAGCAGGTGAGGTTGAAGTGGACCAGGAGAGGTTGAAGTGGAGCAGGTGAGGTTGAAGTGGACCAGGAGAGGTTGAAGTGGAGCAGGAGAGGTTGAAGTGGAGCAGGTGAGGTTGAAGTGGAGCAGGAGAGGTTGAAGTGGAGCAGGTGAGGTTGAAGTGGAGCAGGAGAGGTTGAAGTGGACCAGGAGAGGTTGAAGTGGAGCAGGTGAGGTTGAAGTGGACCAGGAGAGGTTGAAGTGGACCAGGTGAGGTTGAAGTGGACCAGGAGAGGTTGAAGAGGACCAGGTGAGGATGAAGTGGACCAGGAGAGGTTGAAGAGGACCAGGTGAGGTTGAAGTGGACCAGGAGAGGTTGAAGTGGAGCAGGTGAGGTTGAAGTGGAGCAGGTGAGGTTGAAGTGGAGCAGGTGAGGTTGAAGTGGAGCAGGTGAGGTTGAAGTGGAGCAGGAGAGGTTGAAGTGGACCAGGTGAGGTTGAAGTGGACCAGGAGAGGTTGAAGTGGAGCAGGAGAGGTTGAAGTGGAGCAGGAGAGGTTGAAGAGGACCAGGAGAGGTTGAAGAGGACCAGGAGAGGTTGAAGTGGAGCAGGTGAGGTTGAAGTGGAGCAGGAGAGGTTGAAGTGGACCAGGTGAGGTTGAAGTGGACCAGGAGAGGTTGAAGTGGACCAGGAGAGGTTGAAGAGGACCAGGAGAGGTTGAAGTGGACCAGGTGAGGTTGATGTGGAGCAGGAGAGGTTGAAGTGGACCAGCAGAGGTTGATGTGGAGCAGGTGAGGTTGAAGTGGACCAGGAGAGGTTGAAGTGGAGCAGGAGAGGTTGAAGTGGAGCAGGAGAGGTTGAAGTGGAGCAGGTGAGGTTGAAGTGGACCAGGAGAGGTTGAAGTGGAGCAGGTGAGGTTGAAGTGGAGCAGGTGAGGTTGAAGTGGAGCAGGTGAGGTTGAAGTGGAGCAGGAGAGGTTGAAGTGGACCAGGTGAGGTTGAAGTGGAGCAGGAGAGGTTGAAGTGGAGCAGGTGAGGTTGAAGTGGACCAGGAGAGGTTGAGGAGGACGAGGTGAGGTTGAAGTGGACCAGGTGAGGATGAAGTGGACCAGGAGAGGTTGAAGAGGACCAGGTGAGGTTGAAGTGGACCAGGAGAGGTTGAAGTGGAGCAGGTGAGGTTGAAGTGGAGCAGGTGAGGTTGAAGTGGAGCAGGTGAGGCTGAAGTGGAGCAGGTGAGGTTGAAGTGGAGCAGGAGAGGTTGAAGTGGACCAGGTGAGGTTGAAGTGGACCAGGAGAGGTTGAAGTGGAGCAGGAGAGGTTGAAGTGGAGCAGGAGAGGTTGAAGAGGACCAGGAGAGGTTGAAGAGGACCAGGAGAGGTTGAAGTGGAGCAGGTGAGGTTGAAGTGGAGCAGGAGAGGTTGAAGTGGACCAGGTGAGGTTGAAGTGGACCAGGAGAGGTTGAAGTGGACCAGGAGAGGTTGAAGAGGACCAGGAGAGGTTGAAGTGGACCAGGTGAGGTTGATGTGGAGCAGGAGAGGTTGAAGTGGACCAGCAGAGGTTGATGTGGAGCAGGTGAGGTTGAAGTGGACCAGGAGAGGTTGAAGTGGAGCAGGAGAGGTTGAAGTGGAGCAGGAGAGGTTGAAGTGGAGCAGGTGAGGTTGAAGTGGAGCAGGTGAGGTTGAAGTGGAGCAGGAGAGGTTGAAGTGGACCAGGTGAGGTTGAAGTGGAGCAGGAGAGGTTGAAGTGGAGCAGGTGAGGTTGAAGTGGACCAGGAGAGGTTGAAGTGGAGCAGGTGAGGTTGAAGTGGAGCAGGTGAGGTTGAAGTGGAGCAGGTGAGGTTGAAGTGGAGCAGGAGAGGTTGAAGTGGACCAGGTGAGGTTGAAGTGGAGCAGGAGAGGTTGAAGTGGAGCAGGTGAGGTTGAAGTGGACCAGGAGAGGTTGAGGAGGACGAGGTGAGGTTGAAGTGGACCAGGTGAGGTTGAGGAGGACCAGGTGAGGTTGAAGAGGACCAGGAGAGGTTAAAGTGGACCAGAAGAGGTTGAAGTGGACCAGGTGAGGTTGAAGTGGACCAGGTGAGGTTGAAGTGGACCAGGAGAGGTTGAAGTGGACCAGGTGAGATTGAGGAGGACCAGGTGAGGTTGAGGAGGACCAGGTGAGGTTGAAGAGGACCAGGAGAGGTTGAAGTGGAGCAGGAGAGGTTGAAGTGGACCAGGTGAGGTTGAAGTGGACCAGGTGAGGTTGAGGAGGACCAGAAGAGGTTGAAGTGGACCAGGTGAGGTTGAAGTGGACCAGAAGAGGTTGAAGTGGACCAGGTGAGGTTGAAGTGGACCAGGTGAGGTTGAGGAGGACCAGGTGAGGTTGAAGTGGACCAGGAGAGGTTGAAGTGGACCAGGTGAGATTGAGGAGGACCAGGTGAGGTTGAGGAGGACCAGGTGAGGTTGAAGAGGACCAGGAGAGGTTGAAGTGGAGCAGGAGAGGTTGAAGTGGACCAGGTGAGGTTGAAGTGGAGCAGGTGAGGTTGAAGTGGAGCAGGTGAGGTTGAAGTGGACCAGGTGAGGTTGAAGTGGACCAGGTGAGGTTGAAGAGGACCAGGTGAGGTTGAAGTGGACCAGGAGAGGTTGAAGTGGACCAGGAGAGGTTGAAGTGGACCAGGTGAGGTTGAAGTGGACCAGGTGAGGTTGAAGAGGACCAGGAGAGGTTGAAGTGGACCAGGAGAGGTTGAAGTGGACCAGGTGACGTTGAAGTGGACCAGGTGAGGTTGAGGAGGACCAGGTGAGGTTGAGGAGGACCAGGTGAGGTTGAGGAGGACCAGGTGAGATTGAAGTGGACCAGGTGAGGTTCAGGAGGACCACGTGAGGTTGAAGAGGACCAGGAGAGGTTGAAGTGGACCAGGAGAGGTTGAAGTGGACCAGGAGAGGTTGAAGTGGACCAAGTGAGGTTGAGGAGGACCAGGTGAGGTTCAGGAGGGCCAGGTGAGGTTCAGGTGGACCACGTGAGGTTGAAGTGGACCAGGTGAGGTTGAAGTGGACGAAGTGAGGTTGAGGAGGACCAGGTGAGGTTCAGGAGAACCAGGTGAGGTTGAAGTGGAGCAGGAGAGGTTGAAGTGGACCAGGTGAGGTTGAAGTGGACCAGGAGAGGTTGAAGTGGAGCAGGAGAGGTTGAAGTGGAGCAGGAGAGGTTGAAGAGGACCAGGAGAGGTTGAAGAGGACCAGGAGAGGTTGAAGTGGAGCAGGTGAGGTTGAAGTGGAGCAGGAGAGGTTGAAGTGGACCAGGTGAGGTTGAAGTGGACCAGGAGAGGTTGAAGTGGACCAGGAGAGGTTGAAGAGGACCAGGAGAGGTTGAAGTGGACCAGGTGAGGTTGATGTGGAGCAGGAGAGGTTGAAGTGGACCAGCAGAGGTTGATGTGGAGCAGGTGAGGTTGAAGTGGAGCAGGAGAGGTTGAAGTGGACCAGGTGAGGTTGAAGTGGACCAGGAGAGGTTGAAGTGGACCAGGAGAGGTTGAAGAGGACCAGGAGAGGTTGAAGTGGACCAGGTGAGGTTGATGTGGAGCAGGAGAGGTTGAAGTGGACCAGCAGAGGTTGAAGTGGAGCAGGTGAGGTTGAAGTGGACCAGGACAGGTTGAAGTGGACCAGGTGAGGTTGAAGTGGACCAGGTGAGGTTGAAGTGGACCAGGTGAGGTTGAGGAGGACCAGGTGAGGTTGAAGAGGACCAGGAGAGGTTGAAGTGGACCAGAAGAGGTTGAAGTGGACCAGGTGAGGTTGAAGTGGACCAGGTGAGGTTGAAGTGGACCAGGAGAGGTTGAGGAGGACCAGGTGAGGTTGAAGTGGACCAGGTGAGGTTGAAGTGGACCAGAAGAGGTTGAAGTGGACCAGGTGAGGTTGAAGTGGACCAGGTGAGGTTGAGGAGGACCAGGTGAGGTTGAAGTGGACCAGGAGAGGTTGAAGTGGACCAGGTGAGATTGAGGAGGAGCAGGTGAGGTTGAGGAGGACCAGGTGAGGTTGAAGAGGACCAGGAGAGGTTGAAGTGGAGCAGGAGAGGTTGAAGTGGACCAGGTGAGGTTGAAGTGGACCAGGTGAGGTTGAGGAGGACCAGAAGAGTTTGAAGTGGACCAGGTGAGGTTGAAGTGGACCAGAAGAGGTTGAAGTGGACCAGGTGAGGTTGAAGTGGACCAGGTGAGGTTGAGGAGGACCAGGTGAGGTTGAAGTGGACCAGGAGAGGTTGAAGTGGACCAGGTGAGATTGAGGAGGACCAGGTGAGGTTGAGGAGGACCAGGTGAGGTTGAAGAGGACCAGGAGAGGTTGAAGTGGAGCAGGAGAGGTTGAAGTGGACCAGGTGAGGTTGAAGTGGACCAGGTGAGGTTGAAGTGGAGCAGGTGAGGTTGAAGTGGAGCAGGTGAGGTTGAAGTGGAG
The DNA here is from genome assembly GCF_933228915.1 of Telmatherina bonti. Classification (NCBI taxonomy): domain Eukaryota; kingdom Metazoa; phylum Chordata; class Actinopteri; order Atheriniformes; family Telmatherinidae; genus Telmatherina; species Telmatherina bonti. The sequence goes on from NC_136613.1 coordinate 3,448,174, forward strand.
CAGGTGAGGTTGAAGTGGACCAGGTGAGGTTGAAGAGGACCAGGTGAGGTTGAAGTGGAGCAGGAGAGGTTGAAGTGGAGCAGGTGAGGTTGAAGTGGAGCAGGAGAGGTTGAAGTGGACCAGGAGAGGTTGAAGTGGAGCAGGTGAGGTTGAAGTGGACCAGGAGAGGTTGAAGTGGACCAGGTGAGGTTGAAGTGGACCAGGAGAGGTTGAAGAGGACCAGGTGAGGATGAAGTGGACCAGGAGAGGTTGAAGAGGACCAGGTGAGGTTGAAGTGGACCAGGAGAGGTTGAAGTGGAGCAGGTGAGGTTGAAGTGGAGCAGGTGAGGTTGAAGTGGAGCAGGTGAGGTTGAAGTGGAGCAGGTGAGGTTGAAGTGGAGCAGGAGAGGTTGAAGTGGACCAGGTGAGGTTGAAGTGGACCAGGAGAGGTTGAAGTGGAGCAGGAGAGGTTGAAGTGGAGCAGGAGAGGTTGAAGAGGACCAGGAGAGGTTGAAGAGGACCAGGAGAGGTTGAAGTGGAGCAGGTGAGGTTGAAGTGGAGCAGGAGAGGTTGAAGTGGACCAGGTGAGGTTGAAGTGGACCAGGAGAGGTTGAAGTGGACCAGGAGAGGTTGAAGAGGACCAGGAGAGGTTGAAGTGGACCAGGTGAGGTTGATGTGGAGCAGGAGAGGTTGAAGTGGACCAGCAGAGGTTGATGTGGAGCAGGTGAGGTTGAAGTGGACCAGGAGAGGTTGAAGTGGAGCAGGAGAGGTTGAAGTGGAGCAGGAGAGGTTGAAGTGGAGCAGGTGAGGTTGAAGTGGACCAGGAGAGGTTGAAGTGGAGCAGGTGAGGTTGAAGTGGAGCAGGTGAGGTTGAAGTGGAGCAGGTGAGGTTGAAGTGGAGCAGGAGAGGTTGAAGTGGACCAGGTGAGGTTGAAGTGGAGCAGGAGAGGTTGAAGTGGAGCAGGTGAGGTTGAAGTGGACCAGGAGAGGTTGAGGAGGACGAGGTGAGGTTGAAGTGGACCAGGTGAGGATGAAGTGGACCAGGAGAGGTTGAAGAGGACCAGGTGAGGTTGAAGTGGAGCAGGAGAGGTTGAAGTGGAGCAGGTGAGGTTGAAGTGGAGCAGGTGAGGTTGAAGTGGAGCAGGTGAGGCTGAAGTGGAGCAGGTGAGGTTGAAGTGGAGCAGGAGAGGTTGAAGTGGACCAGGTGAGGTTGAAGTGGACCAGGAGAGGTTGAAGTGGAGCAGGAGAGGTTGAAGTGGAGCAGGAGAGGTTGAAGTGGAGCAGGAGAGGTTGAAGTGGACCAGGTGAGGTTGAAGTGGAGCAGGAGAGGTTGAAGTGGACCAGGTGAGGTTGAAGTGGACCAGGAGAGGTTGAAGTGGACCAGGAGAGGTTGAAGAGGACCAGGAGAGGTTGAAGTGGACCAGGTGAGGTTGATGTGGAGCAGGAGAGGTTGAAGTGGACCAGCAGAGGTTGATGTGGAGCAGGTGAGGTTGAAGTGGACCAGGAGAGGTTGAAGTGGAGCAGGAGAGGTTGAAGTGGAGCAGGAGAGGTTGAAGTGGAGCAGGTGAGGTTGAAGTGGACCAGGTGAGGTTGAAGTGGAGCAGGAGAGGTTGAAGTGGACCAGGTGAGGTTGAAGTGGAGCAGGAGAGGTTGAAGTGGAGCAGGTGAGGTTGAAGTGGACCAGGAGAGGTTGAAGTGGAGCAGGTGAGGTTGAAGTGGAGCAGGTGAGGTTGAAGTGGAGCAGGTGAGGTTGAAGTGGAGCAGGAGAGGTTGAAGTGGACCAGGTGAGGTTGAAGTGGAGCAGGAGAGGTTGAAGTGGAGCAGGTGAGGTTGAAGTGGACCAGGAGAGGTTGAGGAGGACGAGGTGAGGTTGAAGTGGACCAGGTGAGGTTGAGGAGGACCAGGTGAGGTTGAAGAGGACCAGGAGAGGTTGAAGTGGACCAGAAGAGGTTGAAGTGGACCAGGTGAGGTTGAAGTGGACCAGGTGAGGTTGAAGTGGACCAGGAGAGGTTGAAGTGGACCAGGTGAGATTGAGGAGGACCAGGTGAGGTTGAGGAGGACCAGGTGAGGTTGAAGAGGACCAGGAGAGGTTGAAGTGGAGCAGGAGAGGTTGAAGTGGACCAGGTGAGGTTGAAGTGGACCAGGTGAGGTTGAGGAGGACCAGAAGAGGTTGAAGTGGACCAGGTGAGGTTGAAGTGGAGCAGGTGAGGTTGAAGTGGAGCAGGTGAGGTTGAAGTGGAGCAGGTGAGGTTGAAGTGGAGCAGGAGAGGTTGAAGTGGACCAGGTGAGGTTGAAGTGGAGCAGGAGAGGTTGAAGTGGAGCAGGTGAGGTTGAAGTGGACCAGGAGAGGTTGAGGAGGACGAGGTGAGGTTGAAGTGGACCAGGTGAGGATGAAGTGGACCAGGAGAGGTTGAAGAGGACCAGGTGAGGTTGAAGTGGAGCAGGAGAGGTTGAAGTGGAGCAGGTGAGGTTGAAGTGGAGCAGGTGAGGTTGAAGTGGAGCAGGTGAGGCTGAAGTGGAGCAGGTGAGGTTGAAGTGGAGCAGGAGAGGTTGAAGTGGACCAGGTGAGGTTGAAGTGGACCAGGAGAGGTTGAAGTGGAGCAGGAGAGGTTGAAGTGGAGCAGGAGAGGTTGAAGAGGACCAGGAGAGGTTGAAGAGGACCAGGAGAGGTTGAAGTGGAGCAGGTGAGGTTGAAGTGGAGCAGGAGAGGTTGAAGTGGAGCAGGTGAGGTTGAAGTGGAGCAGGTGAGGTTGAAGTGGAGCAGGAGAGGTTGAAGTGGACCAGGTGAGGTTGAAGTGGAGCAGGAGAGGTTGAAGTGGAGCAGGTGAGGTTGAAGTGGACCAGGAGAGGTTGAGGAGGACGAGGTGAGGTTGAAGTGGACCAGGTGAGGATGAAGTGGACCAGGAGAGGTTGAAGAGGACCAGGTGAGGTTGAAGTGGAGCAGGAGAGGTTGAAGTGGAGCAGGTGAGGTTGAAGTGGAGCAGGTGAGGTTGAAGTGGAGCAGGTGAGGCTGAAGTGGAGCAGGTGAGGTTGAAGTGGAGCAGGAGAGGTTGAAGTGGACCAGGTGAGGTTGAAGTGGACCAGGAGAGGTTGAAGTGGAGCAGGAGAGGTTGAAGTGGAGCAGGAGAGGTTGAAGTGGAGCAGGAGAGGTTGAAGTGGACCAGGTGAGGTTGAAGTGGAGCAGGAGAGGTTGAAGTGGACCAGGTGAGGTTGAAGTGGACCAGGAGAGGTTGAAGTGGACCAGGAGAGGTTGAAGAGGACCAGGAGAGGTTGAAGTGGACCAGGTGAGGTTGATGTGGAGCAGGAGAGGTTGAAGTGGACCAGCAGAGGTTGATGTGGAGCAGGTGAGGTTGAAGTGGACCAGGAGAGGTTGAAGTGGAGCAGGAGAGGTTGAAGTGGAGCAGGAGAGGTTGAAGTGGAGCAGGTGAGGTTGAAGTGGACCAGGTGAGGTTGAAGTGGAGCAGGAGAGGTTGAAGTGGACCAGGTGAGGTTGAAGTGGAGCAGGAGAGGTTGAAGTGGAGCAGGTGAGGTTGAAGTGGACCAGGAGAGGTTGAAGTGGAGCAGGTGAGGTTGAAGTGGAGCAGGTGAGGTTGAAGTGGAGCAGGTGAGGTTGAAGTGGAGCAGGAGAGGTTGAAGTGGACCAGGTGAGGTTGAAGTGGAGCAGGAGAGGTTGAAGTGGAGCAGGTGAGGTTGAAGTGGACCAGGAGAGGTTGAGGAGGACGAGGTGAGGTTGAAGTGGACCAGGTGAGGTTGAGGAGGACCAGGTGAGGTTGAAGAGGACCAGGAGAGGTTGAAGTGGACCAGAAGAGGTTGAAGTGGACCAGGTGAGGTTGAAGTGGACCAGGTGAGGTTGAAGTGGACCAGGAGAGGTTGAAGTGGACCAGGTGAGATTGAGGAGGACCAGGTGAGGTTGAGGAGGACCAGGTGAGGTTGAAGAGGACCAGGAGAGGTTGAAGTGGAGCAGGAGAGGTTGAAGTGGACCAGGTGAGGTTGAAGTGGACCAGGTGAGGTTGAGGAGGACCAGAAGAGGTTGAAGTGGACCAGGTGAGGTTGAAGTGGAGCAGGTGAGGTTGAAGTGGAGCAGGTGAGGTTGAAGTGGAGCAGGTGAGGTTGAAGTGGAGCAGGAGAGGTTGAAGTGGACCAGGTGAGGTTGAAGTGGAGCAGGAGAGGTTGAAGTGGAGCAGGTGAGGTTGAAGTGGACCAGGAGAGGTTGAGGAGGACGAGGTGAGGTTGAAGTGGACCAGGTGAGGATGAAGTGGACCAGGAGAGGTTGAAGAGGACCAGGTGAGGTTGAAGTGGAGCAGGAGAGGTTGAAGTGGAGCAGGTGAGGTTGAAGTGGAGCAGGTGAGGTTGAAGTGGAGCAGGTGAGGCTGAAGTGGAGCAGGTGAGGTTGAAGTGGAGCAGGAGAGGTTGAAGTGGACCAGGTGAGGTTGAAGTGGACCAGGAGAGGTTGAAGTGGAGCAGGAGAGGTTGAAGTGGAGCAGGAGAGGTTGAAGAGGACCAGGAGAGGTTGAAGAGGACCAGGAGAGGTTGAAGTGGAGCAGGTGAGGTTGAAGTGGAGCAGGAGAGGTTGAAGTGGACCAGGTGAGGTTGAAGTGGACCAGGAGAGGTTGAAGTGGACCAGGAGAGGTTGAAGAGGACCAGGAGAGGTTGAAGTGGACCAGGTGAGGTTGATGTGGAGCAGGAGAGGTTGAAGTGGACCAGCAGAGGTTGATGTGGAGCAGGTGAGGTTGAAGTGGACCAGGAGAGGTTGAAGTGGAGCAGGAGAGGTTGAAGTGGAGCAGGAGAGGTTGAAGTGGAGCAGGTGAGGTTGAAGTGGACCAGGTGAGGTTGAAGTGGAGCAGGAGAGGTTGAAGTGGACCAGGTGAGGTTGAAGTGGAGCAGGAGAGGTTGAAGTGGAGCAGGTGAGGTTGAAGTGGACCAGGAGAGGTTGAAGTGGAGCAGGTGAGGTTGAAGTGGAGCAGGTGAGGTTGAAGTGGAGCAGGTGAGGTTGAAGTGGAGCAGGAGAGGTTGAAGTGGACCAGGTGAGGTTGAAGTGGAGCAGGAGAGGTTGAAGTGGAGCAGGTGAGGTTGAAGTGGACCAGGAGAGGTTGAGGAGGACGAGGTGAGGTTGAAGTGGACCAGGTGAGGTTGAGGAGGACCAGGTGAGGTTGAAGAGGACCAGGAGAGGTTGAAGTGGACCAGAAGAGGTTGAAGTGGACCAGGTGAGGTTGAAGTGGACCAGGTGAGGTTGAAGTGGACCAGGAGAGGTTGAAGTGGACCAGGTGAGATTGAGGAGGACCAGGTGAGGTTGAGGAGGACCAGGTGAGGTTGAAGAGGACCAGGAGAGGTTGAAGTGGAGCAGGAGAGGTTGAAGTGGACCAGGTGAGGTTGAAGTGGACCAGGTGAGGTTGAGGAGGACCAGAAGAGGTTGAAGTGGACCAGGTGAGGTTGAAGTGGACCAGAAGAGGTTGAAGTGGACCAGGTGAGGTTGAAGTGGACCAGGTGAGGTTGAGGAGGACCAGGTGAGGTTGAAGTGGACCAGGAGAGGTTGAAGTGGACCAGGTGAGATTGAGGAGGACCAGGTGAGGTTGAGGAGGACCAGGTGAGGTTGAAGAGGACCAGGAGAGGTTGAAGTGGAGCAGGAGAGGTTGAAGTGGACCAGGTGAGGTTGAAGTGGAGCAGGTGAGGTTGAAGTGGAGCAGGTGAGGTTGAAGTGGACCAGGTGAGGTTGAAGTGGACCAGGTGAGGTTGAAGAGGACCAGGTGAGGTTGAAGTGGACCAGGAGAGGTTGAAGTGGACCAGGAGAGGTTGAAGGGGACCAGGTGAGGTTGAAGTGGACCAGGTGAGGTTGAAGAGGACCAGGAGAGGTTGAAGTGGACCAGGAGAGGTTGAAGTGGACCAGGTGACGTTGAAGTGGACCAGGTGAGGTTGAGGAGGACCAGGTGAGGTTGAGGAGGACCAGGTGAGGTTGAGGAGGACCAGGTGAGATTGAAGTGGACCAGGTGAGGTTCAGGAGGACCACGTGAGGTTGAAGAGGACCAGGAGAGGTTGAAGTGGACCAGGAGAGGTTGAAGTGGACCAGGAGAGGTTGAAGTGGACCAAGTGAGGTTGAGGAGGACCAGGTGAGGTTCAGGAGGGCCAGGTGAGGTTCAGGTGGACCACGTGAGGTTGAAGTGGACCAGGTGAGGTTGAAGTGGATGAAGTGAGGTTGAGGAGGACCAGGTGAGGTTCAGGAGAACCAGGTGAGGTTGAAGTGGAGCAGGAGAGGTTGAAGTGGACCAGGTGAGGTTGAAGTGGACCAGGAGAGGTTGAAGTGGAGCAGGAGAGGTTGAAGTGGAGCAGGAGAGGTTGAAGAGGACCAGGAGAGGTTGAAGAGGACCAGGAGAGGTTGAAGTGGAGCAGGTGAGGTTGAAGTGGAGCAGGAGAGGTTGAAGTGGACCAGGTGAGGTTGAAGTGGACCAGGAGAGGTTGAAGTGGACCAGGAGAGGTTGAAGAGGACCAGGAGAGGTTGAAGTGGACCAGGTGAGGTTGATGTGGAGCAGGAGAGGTTGAAGTGGACCAGCAGAGGTTGATGTGGAGCAGGTGAGGTTGAAGTGGAGCAGGAGAGGTTGAAGTGGACCAGGTGAGGTTGAAGTGGACCAGGAGAGGTTGAAGTGGACCAGGAGAGGTTGAAGAGGACCAGGAGAGGTTGAAGTGGACCAGGTGAGGTTGATGTGGAGCAGGAGAGGTTGAAGTGGACCAGCAGAGGTTGAAGTGGAGCAGGTGAGGTTGAAGTGGACCAGGACAGGTTGAAGTGGACCAGGTGAGGTTGAAGTGGACCAGGTGAGGTTGAAGTGGACCAGGTGAGGTTGAGGAGGACCAGGTGAGGTTGAAGAGGACCAGGAGAGGTTGAAGTGGACCAGAAGAGGTTGAAGTGGACCAGGTGAGGTTGAAGTGGACCAGGTGAGGTTGAAGTGGACCAGGAGAGGTTGAGGAGGACCAGGTGAGGTTGAAGTGGACCAGGTGAGGTTGAAGTGGACCAGAAGAGGTTGAAGTGGACCAGGTGAGGTTGAAGTGGACCAGGTGAGGTTGAGGAGGACCAGGTGAGGTTGAAGTGGACCAGGAGAGGTTGAAGTGGACCAGGTGAGATTGAGGAGGACCAGGTGAGGTTGAGGAGGACCAGGTGAGGTTGAAGAGGACCAGGAGAGGTTGAAGTGGAGCAGGAGAGGTTGAAGTGGACCAGGTGAGGTTGAAGTGGACCAGGTGAGGTTGAGGAGGACCAGAAGAGTTTGAAGTGGACCAGGTGAGGTTGAAGTGGACCAGAAGAGGTTGAAGTGGACCAGGTGAGGTTGAAGTGGACCAGGTGAGGTTGAGGAGGACCAGGTGAGGTTGAAGTGGACCAGGAGAGGTTGAAGTGGACCAGGTGAGATTGAGGAGGACCAGGTGAGGTTGAGGAGGACCAGGTGAGGTTGAAGAGGACCAGGAGAGGTTGAAGTGGAGCAGGAGAGGTTGAAGTGGACCAGGTGAGGTTGAAGTGGACCAGGTGAGGTTGAAGTGGAGCAGGTGAGGTTGAAGTGGAGCAGGTGAGGTTGAAGTGGAGCAGGTGAGGTTGAAGTGGACCAGGTGAGGTTGAAGAGGACCAGGTGAGGTTGAAGTGGAGCAGGAGAGGTTGAAGTGGAGCAGGTGAGGTTGAAGTGGAGCAGGAGAGGTTGAAGTGGACCAGGAGAGGTTGAAGTGGAGCAGGTGAGGTTGAAGTGGACCAGGAGAGGTTGAAGTGGACCAGGTGAGGTTGAAGTGGACCAGGAGAGGTTGAAGAGGACCAGGTGAGGATGAAGTGGACCAGGAGAGGTTGAAGAGGACCAGGTGAGGTTGAAGTGGACCAGGAGAGGTTGAAGTGGAGCAGGTGAGGTTGAAGTGGAGCAGGTGAGGTTGAAGTGGAGCAGGTGAGGTTGAAGTGGAGCAGGTGAGGTTGAAGTGGAGCAGGAGAGGTTGAAGTGGACCAGGTGAGGTTGAAGTGGACCAGGAGAGGTTGAAGTGGAGCAGGAGAGGTTGAAGTGGAGCAGGAGAGGTTGAAGAGGACCAGGAGAGGTTGAAGAGGACCAGGAGAGGTTGAAGTGGAGCAGGTGAGGTTGAAGTGGAGCAGGAGAGGTTGAAGTGGACCAGGTGAGGTTGAAGTGGACCAGGAGAGGTTGAAGTGGACCAGGAGAGGTTGAAGAGGACCAGGAGAGGTTGAAGTGGACCAGGTGAGGTTGATGTGGAGCAGGAGAGGTTGAAGTGGACCAGCAGAGGTTGATGTGGAGCAGGTGAGGTTGAAGTGGACCAGGAGAGGTTGAAGTGGAGCAGGAGAGGTTGAAGTGGAGCAGGAGAGGTTGAAGTGGAGCAGGTGAGGTTGAAGTGGACCAGGAGAGGTTGAAGTGGAGCAGGTGAGGTTGAAGTGGAGCAGGTGAGGTTGAAGTGGAGCAGGTGAGGTTGAAGTGGAGCAGGAGAGGTTGAAGTGGACCAGGTGAGGTTGAAGTGGAGCAGGAGAGGTTGAAGTGGAGCAGGTGAGGTTGAAGTGGACCAGGAGAGGTTGAGGAGGACGAGGTGAGGTTGAAGTGGACCAGGTGAGGATGAAGTGGACCAGGAGAGGTTGAAGAGGACCAGGTGAGGTTGAAGTGGAGCAGGAGAGGTTGAAGTGGAGCAGGTGAGGTTGAAGTGGAGCAGGTGAGGTTGAAGTGGAGCAGGTGAGGCTGAAGTGGAGCAGGTGAGGTTGAAGTGGAGCAGGAGAGGTTGAAGTGGACCAGGTGAGGTTGAAGTGGACCAGGAGAGGTTGAAGTGGAGCAGGAGAGGTTGAAGTGGAGCAGGAGAGGTTGAAGAGGACCAGGAGAGGTTGAAGAGGACCAGGAGAGGTTGAAGTGGAGCAGGTGAGGTTGAAGTGGAGCAGGAGAGGTTGAAGTGGACCAGGTGAGGTTGAAGTGGACCAGGAGAGGTTGAAGTGGACCAGGAGAGGTTGAAGAGGACCAGGAGAGGTTGAAGTGGACCAGGTGAGGTTGATGTGGAGCAGGAGAGGTTGAAGTGGACCAGCAGAGGTTGATGTGGAGCAGGTGAGGTTGAAGTGGACCAGGAGAGGTTGAAGTGGAGCAGGAGAGGTTGAAGTGGAGCAGGAGAGGTTGAAGTGGAGCAGGTGAGGTTGAAGTGGACCAGGTGAGGTTGAAGTGGAGCAGGAGAGGTTGAAGTGGACCAGGTGAGGTTGAAGTGGAGCAGGAGAGGTTGAAGTGGAGCAGGTGAGGTTGAAGTGGACCAGGAGAGGTTGAAGTGGAGCAGGTGAGGTTGAAGTGGAGCAGGTGAGGTTGAAGTGGAGCAGGTGAGGTTGAAGTGGAGCAGGAGAGGTTGAAGTGGACCAGGTGAGGTTGAAGTGGAGCAGGAGAGGTTGAAGTGGAGCAGGTGAGGTTGAAGTGGACCAGGAGAGGTTGAGGAGGACGAGGTGAGGTTGAAGTGGACCAGGTGAGGTTGAGGAGGACCAGGTGAGGTTGAAGAGGACCAGGAGAGGTTGAAGTGGACCAGAAGAGGTTGAAGTGGACCAGGTGAGGTTGAAGTGGACCAGGTGAGGTTGAAGTGGACCAGGAGAGGTTGAAGTGGACCAGGTGAGATTGAGGAGGACCAGGTGAGGTTGAGGAGGACCAGGTGAGGTTGAAGAGGACCAGGAGAGGTTGAAGTGGAGCAGGAGAGGTTGAAGTGGACCAGGTGAGGTTGAAGTGGACCAGGTGAGGTTGAGGAGGACCAGAAGAGGTTGAAGTGGACCAGGTGAGGTTGAAGTGGACCAGAAGAGGTTGAAGTGGACCAGGTGAGGTTGAAGTGGACCAGGTGAGGTTGAGGAGGACCAGGTGAGGTTGAAGTGGACCAGGAGAGGTTGAAGTGGACCAGGTGAGATTGAGGAGGACCAGGTGAGGTTGAGGAGGACCAGGTGAGGTTGAAGAGGACCAGGAGAGGTTGAAGTGGAGCAGGAGAGGTTGAAGTGGACCAGGTGAGGTTGAAGTGGAGCAGGTGAGGTTGAAGTGGAGCAGGTGAGGTTGAAGTGGACCAGGTGAGGTTGAAGTGGACCAGGTGAGGTTGAAGAGGACCAGGTGAGGTTGAAGTGGACCAGGAGAGGTTGAAGTGGACCAGGAGAGGTTGAAGTGGACCAGGTGAGGTTGAAGTGGACCAGGTGAGGTTGAAGAGGACCAGGAGAGGTTGAAGTGGACCAGGAGAGGTTGAAGTGGACCAGGTGACGTTGAAGTGGACCAGGTGAGGTTGAGGAGGACCAGGTGAGGTTGAGGAGGACCAGGTGAGGTTGAGGAGGACCAGGTGAGATTGAAGTGGACCAGGTGAGGTTCAGGAGGACCACGTGAGGTTGAAGAGGACCAGGAGAGGTTGAAGTGGACCAGGAGAGGTTGAAGTGGACCAGGAGAGGTTGAAGTGGACCAAGTGAGGTTGAGGAGGACCAGGTGAGGTTCAGGAGGGCCAGGTGAGGTTCAGGAGGGCCAGGTGAGGTTCAGGTGGACCACGTGAGGTTGAAGTGGACCAGGTGAGGTTGAAGTGGACGAAGTGAGGTTGAGGAGGACCAGGTGAGGTTCAGGAGAACCAGGTGAGGTTGAAGTGGAGCAGGAGAGGTTGAAGTGGACCAGGTGAGGTTGAAGTGGACCAGGAGAGGTTGAAGTGGAGCAGGAGAGGTTGAAGTGGAGCAGGAGAGGTTGAAGAGGACCAGGAGAGGTTGAAGAGGACCAGGAGAGGTTGAAGTGGAGCAGGTGAGGTTGAAGTGGAGCAGGAGAGGTTGAAGTGGACCAGGTGAGGTTGAAGTGGACCAGGAGAGGTTGAAGTGGACCAGGAGAGGTTGAAGAGGACCAGGAGAGGTTGAAGTGGACCAGGTGAGGTTGATGTGGAGCAGGAGAGGTTGAAGTGGACCAGCAGAGGTTGATGTGGAGCAGGTGAGGTTGAAGTGGAGCAGGAGAGGTTGAAGTGGACCAGGTGAGGTTGAAGTGGACCAGGAGAGGTTGAAGTGGACCAGGAGAGGTTGAAGAGGACCAGGAGAGGTTGAAGTGGACCAGGTGAGGTTGATGTGGAGCAGGAGAGGTTGAAGTGGACCAGCAGAGGTTGAAGTGGAGCAGGTGAGGTTGAAGTGGACCAGGACAGGTTGAAGTGGACCAGGTGAGGTTGAAGTGGACCAGGTGAGGTTGAAGTGGACCAGGTGAGGTTGAGGAGGACCAGGTGAGGTTGAAGAGGACCAGGAGAGGTTGAAGTGGACCAGAAGAGGTTGAAGTGGACCAGGTGAGGTTGAAGTGGACCAGGTGAGGTTGAAGTGGACCAGGAGAGGTTGAGGAGGACCAGGTGAGGTTGAAGTGGACCAGGTGAGGTTGAAGTGGACCAGAAGAGGTTGAAGTGGACCAGGTGAGGTTGAAGTGGACCAGGTGAGGTTGAGGAGGACCAGGTGAGGTTGAAGTGGACCAGGAGAGGTTGAAGTGGACCAGGTGAGATTGAGGAGGACCAGGTGAGGTTGAGGAGGACCAGGTGAGGTTGAAGAGGACCAGGAGAGGTTGAAGTGGAGCAGGAGAGGTTGAAGTGGACCAGGTGAGGTTGAAGTGGACCAGGTGAGGTTGAGGAGGACCAGAAGAGTTTGAAGTGGACCAGGTGAGGTTGAAGTGGACCAGAAGAGGTTGAAGTGGACCAGGTGAGGTTGAAGTGGACCAGGTGAGGTTGAGGAGGACCAGGTGAGGTTGAAGTGGACCAGGAGAGGTTGAAGTGGACCAGGTGAGATTGAGGAGGACCAGGTGAGGTTGAGGAGGACCAGGTGAGGTTGAAGAGGACCAGGAGAGGTTGAAGTGGAGCAGGAGAGGTTGAAGTGGACCAGGTGAGGTTGAAGTGGACCAGGTGAGGTTGAAGTGGAGCAGGTGAGGTTGAAGTGGAGCAGGTGAGGTTGAAGTGGAGCAGGTGAGGTTGAAGTGGACCAGGTGAGGTTGAAGAGGACCAGGTGAGGTTGAAGTGGACCAGGAGAGGTTGAAGTGGACCAGGAGAGGTTGAAGTGGACCAGGTGAGGTTGAAGTGGACCAGGTGAGGTTGAAGAGGACCAGGAGAGGTTGAAGTGGACCAGGAGAGGTTGAAGTGGACCAGGTGAGGTTGAAGTGGACCAGGTGAGGTTGAGGAGGACCAGGTGAGGTTGAGGAGGACCAGGTGAGGTTGAGGAGGACCAGGTGAGGTTGAAGTGGACCAGGTGAGGTTCAGGAGGGCCATGTGAGGTTCAGGAGGACCACGTGAGGTTGAAGAGGACCAGGAGAGGTTGAAGTGGACCAGGAGAGGTTGAAGTGGACCAGGAGAGGTTGAAGTGGACCAAGTGAGGTTGAGGAGGACCAGGTGAGGTTCAGGAGGGCCAGGTGAGGTTCAGGTGGACCACGTGAGGTTGAAGTGGAGCAGGTGAGGTTGAAGTGGACGAAGTGAGGTTGAGGAGGACCAGGTGAGGTTCAGGAGAACCAGGTGAGGTTGAAGTGGACCAGGAGAGGTTGAAGTGGACCAGGTGAGGTTGATGTGGAGCAGGAGAGGTTGAAGTGGAGCAGGTGAGGTTGAAGTGGACCAGGAGAGGTTGAAGTGGAGCAGGTGAGGTTGAAGTGGAGCAGGAGAGGTTGAAGTGGAGCAGGAGAGGTTGAAGTGGAGCAGGAGAGGTTGAAGTGGAGCAGGTGAGGTTGAAGTGGAGCAGGAGAGGTTGAAGTGGAGCAGGTGAGGTTGAAGTGGAGCAGGAGAGGTTGAAGTGGACCAGGAGAGGTTGAAGTGGAGCAGGTGAGGTTGAAGTGGACCAGGAGAGGTTGAAGTGGACCAGGTGAGGTTGAAGTGGACCAGGAGAGGTTGAAGAGGACCAGGTGAGGATGAAGTGGACCAGGAGAGGTTGAAGAGGACCAGGTGAGGTTGAAGTGGACCAGGAGAGGTTGAAGTGGAGCAGGTGAGGTTGAAGTGGAGCAGGTGAGGTTGAAGTGGAGCAGGTGAGGTTGAAGTGGAGCAGGTGAGGTTGAAGTGGAGCAGGAGAGGTTGAAGTGGACCAGGTGAGGTTGAAGTGGACCAGGAGAGGTTGAAGTGGAGCAGGAGAGGTTGAAGTGGAGCAGGAGAGGTTGAAGAGGACCAGGAGAGGTTGAAGTGGACCAGGAGAGGTTGAAGAGGACCAGGAGAGGTTGAAGTGGACCAGGTGAGGTTGATGTGGAGCAGGAGAGGTTGAAGTGGACCAGGAGAGGTTGAAGTGGAGCAGGTGAGGTTGAAGTGGAGCAGGAGAGGTTGAAGTGGACCAGGTGAGGTTGAAGTGGACCAGGAGAGGTTGAAGTGGACCAGGAGAGGTTGAAGAGGACCAGGAGAGGTTGAAGTGGAGCAGGTGAGGTTGAAGTGGAGCAGGAGAGGTTGAAGTGGACCACGTGAGGTTGAAGTGGACCAGGAGAGGTTGAAGTGGACCAGGAGAGGTTGAAGAGGACCAGGAGAGGTTGAAGTGGACCAGGTGAGGTTGATGTGGAGCAGGAGAGGTTGAAGTGGACCAGCAGAGGTTGATGTGGAGCAGGTGAGGTTGAAGTGGACCAGGAGAGGTTGAAGTGGAGCAGGAGAGGTTGAAGTGGACCAGGAGAGGTTGAAGAGGACCAGGAGAGGTTGAAGTGGACCAGGTGAGGTTGATGTGGAGCAGGAGAGGTTGAAGTGGACCAGCAGAGGTTGATGTGGAGCAGGTGAGGTTGAAGTGGACCAGGAGAGGTTGAAGTGGAGCAGGAGAGGTTGAAGTGGAGCAGGTGAGGTTGATGTGGAGCAGGAGAGGTTGAAGTGGACCAGCAGAGGTTGATGTGGAGCAGGTGAGGTTGAAGTGGACCAGGAGAGGTTGAAGTGGAGCAGGAGAGGTTGAAGTGGAGCAGGTGAGGTTGAAGTGGAGCAGGTGAGGTTGAAGTGGAGCAGGAGAGGTTGAAGTGGAACAGGAGAGGTTGAAGTGGAGCAGGTGAGGTTGAAGTGGAGCAGGAGAGGTTGAAGTGGAGCAGGTGAGGTTGAAGTGGAGCAGGTGAGGTTGAAGTGGAGCAGGTGAGGTTGAAGTGGAGCAGGAGAGGTTGAAGTGGAGCAGGAGAGGTTGAAGTGGAGCAGGTGAGGTTGAAGTGGAGCAGGTGAGGTTGAAGTGGAGCAGGTGAGGTTGAAGTGGACCAGGTGAGGTTGAAGTGGAGCAGGAGAGGTTGAAGTGGAGCAGGTGAGGTTGAAGTGGAGCAGGAGAGGTTGAAGTGGAGCAGGAGAGGTTGAAGTGGAGCAGGTGAGGTTGAAGTGGAGCAGGTGAGGTTGAAGTGGAGCAGGTGAGGTTGAAGTGGAGCAGGAGAGGTTGAAGTGGAGCAGGTGAGGTTGAAGTGGACCAGGTGAGGTTGAAGTGGAGCAGGTGAGGTTGAAGTGGACCAGGAGAGGTTGAAGTGGAGCAGGAGAGGTTGAAGTGGAGCAGGTGAGGTTGAAGTGGAGCAGGTGAGGTTGAAGTGGAGCAGGTGAGGTTGAAGTGGAGCAGGAGAGGTTGAAGTGGACCAGGTGAGGTTGAAGTGGAGCAGGAGAGGTTGAAGTGGAGCAGGAGAGGTTGAAGTGGAGCAGGAGAGGTTGAAGTGGAGCAGGTGAGGTTGAAGTGGAGCAGGTGAGGTTGAAGTGGAGCAGGTGAGGTTGAAGTGGAGCAGGAGAGGTTGAAGTGGAGCAGGTGAGGTTGAAGTGGACCAGGTGAGGTTGAAGTGGAGCAGGTGAGGTTGAAGTGGAGCAGGTGAGGTTGAAGTGGAGCAGGAGAGGTTGAAGTGGAGCAGGTGAGGTTGAAGTGGAGCAGGAGAGGTTGAAGTGGAGCAGGAGAGGTTGAAGTGGAGCAGGTGAGGTTGAAGTGGAGCAGGTGAGGTTGAAGTGGAGCAGGTGAGGTTGAAGTGGAGCAGGTGAGGTTGAAGTGGAGCAGGAGAGGTTGAAGTGGAGCAGGTGAGGTTGAAGTGGAGCAGGAGAGGTTGAAGTGGAGCAGGAGAGGTTGAAGTGGAGCAGGTGAGGTTGAAGTGGAGCAGGTGAGGTTGAAGTGGAGCAGGTGAGGTTGAAGTGGAGCAGGTGAGGTTGAAGTGGAGCAGGAGAGGTTGAAGTGGAGCAGGTGAGGTTGAAGTGGACCAGGTGAGGTTGAAGTGGAGCAGGTGAGGTTGAAGTGGACCAGGAGAGGTTGAAGTGGAGCAGGTGAGGTTGAAGTGGAGCAGGTGAGGTTGAAGTGGAGCAGGTGAGGTTGAAGTGGAGCAGGTGAGGTTGAAGTGAAGCAGGTGAGGTTGAAGTGGAGCAGGAGAGGTTGAAGTGGAGCAGGTGAGGTTGAAGTGGACCAGGTGAGGTTGAAGTGGAGCAGGTGAGGTTGAAGTGGACCAGGAGAGGTTGAAGTGGAGCAGGTGAGGTTGAAGTGGAGCAGGTGAGGTTGAAGTGGAGCAGGTGAGGTTGAAGTGGAGCAGGTGAGGTTGAAGTGGAGCAGGTGAGGTTGAAGTGGACCAGGTGAGGTTGAAGTGGAGCAGGTGAGGTTGAAGTGGAGCAGGTGAGGTTGAAGTGGAGCAGGAGAGGTTGAAGTGGACCAGGTGAGGTTGAAGTGGAGCAGGTGAGGTTGACGTGGACCAGGTGAGGTTGAAGTGGAGCAGGAGAGGTTGAAGTGGACCAGGAGAGGTTGAAGTGGAGCAGGAGAGGTTGAAGTGGAGCAGGAGAGGTTGAAGTGGAGCAGGAGAGGTTGAAGTGGAGCAGGTGAGGTTGAAGTGGAGCAGGTGAGGTTGAAGTGGAGCAGGAGAGGTTGAAGTGGAGCAGGTGAGGTTGAAGTGGAGCAGGAGAGGTTGAAGTGGAGCAGGTGAGGTTGAAGTGGAGCAGGTGAGGTTGAAGTGGAGCAGGAGAGGTTGAAGTGGAGCAGGAGAGGTTGAAGTGGAGCAGGAGAGGTTGAAGTGGAGCAGGTGAGGTTGAAGTGGACCAGGAGAGGTTGAAGTGGAGCAGGTGAGGTTGAAGTGGAGCAGGAGAGGTTGAAGTGGAGCAGGAGAGGTTGAAGTGGACCAGGAGAGGTTGAAGTGGAGCAGGACAGGTTGAAGTGGAGCAGGTGAGGTTGAAGTGGAGCAGGTGAGGTTGAAGAGGACCAGGTGAGGTTGAAGTGGAGCAGGTGAGGTTGAAGTGGAGCAGGAGAGGTTGAAGTGGAGCAGGAGAGGTTGAAGTGGAGCAGGAGAGGTTGAAGTGGACCAGGAGAGGTTGAAGTGGAGCAGGTGAGGTTGAAGTGGAGCAGGTGAGGTTGAAGTGGAGCAGGAGAGGTTGAAGTGGAGCAGGTGAGGTTGAAGTGGACCAGGAGAGGTTGAAGTGGAGCAGGAGAGGTTGAAGTGGACCAGGAGAGGTTGAAGTGGAGCAGGAGAGGTTGAAGTGGAGCAGGAGAGGTTGAAGTGGAGCAGGAGAGGTTGAAGTGGACCAGGAGAGGTTGAAGTGGAGCAGGTGAGGTTGAAGTGGAGCAGGAGAGGTTGAAGTGGAGCAGGTGAGGTTGAAGTGGAGCAGGTGAGGTTGAAGTGGAGCAGGAGAGGTTGAAGTGGAGCAGGAGAGGTTGAAGTGGAGCAGGAGAGGTTGAAGTGGAGCAGGTGGACACAGTGTTAACGGGTCCTGACATACGCCGTCCTCCAGCTGCATCAGCAAAGCTCTAGTGGTCATATGATGACGTGATGGTGTGGGATGTCTTCAGGCTGACAGAAGGAGACATGAAGCAGCTTCGTTAAAGGCAGCATCAGTCAGGAAGCTGCAGATCTCTGCAGCGTCGCCACGCTTCTCAGTCATCATGGAGACTCCTGCTGAAGCTGAGCTCTGCTTTCCACAACTCCTCAACGCCTCCTGCAGGAAGCCTCAGCACCATGTTTCCAACGTTTTCCTTTCCATTGTGCTCTCCTGCATCACTTTGTTCACCGTGTTTCTCAACCTGCTGGTCATCGTCTCTATCTCCCATTTCAGGCATAAACTGAAACCTTCCAGTTATTAAGTGCGCCTGCAGTGTTTGCTCGTATTACAGCATGTTGCTGCTTCTGCAAGTCATTAATGTAACATGTTGTGATGTTGCAGACGGTGTTTTCATGTTTTTGACTTCTTCTCCTGTTTATTAATATGTTCAGTGATGATTATCTGTGTTTCCAGGCAGCTCCACACCCCCACCAACCTCCTCCTCCTCTCTCTGGCTGTCTCAGACTTCCTTGTTGGTCTCCTGTTGATGCCAGTAAGAATGCTCCTGATGGGAGGCTGCTGGGTTTTGGGAATCATCATCTGTGTGCTTTTTAACTACATGTCTTTTGTTCTTACATCTGCCTCTGTAGGAAGCATGCTGCTCATATCAGCTGATCGATATGTCGCCATATGCAACCCTTTGTGTTACCCCACCAAAGTCACCCCTAGAAGAGCTAAAGTTTGTGTTTGTCTGTGTTGGATCTGCTGTGTTTTGTACAACGGTGTGATCCTGAGAGACCATCTAAAAGAGCCAGACAGATATCATTCCTGTTATGGAGAATGTGTTCTTGTGATTGACAAAGTAACAGGAGGTTTTGATTTGATCGTGACATTTTTTGGCCCCATTACCACCATCGTGGTTCTGTACATGAGGGTGTTTGTGGTGGCGGTGTCTCAGGCTCGAGCCATGAGGTCTCACATTGCAGCCGTCTCTCTGGAGCGGTGTGTTCGTGTAACGGCCAAGAAGTCTGAGAGGAAAGCAGCTACAGCTCTCGGTGTTGTTGTGCTGGTTTTTCTCATGTGCTTCTGTCCTTATTTCTATCCCTCTGCTACAGGTCAGGCTACGTCAATAAATGAGTTGTTTTCCGTTTCTGGCATCTGGCTGCTGTATTGTAACTCCTGTGTGAATCCACTTATCTATGCTTTTTTCTATCCCTGGTTTAGGAAATCTGTTAAAGTCGTGGTCACGCTGCAGATCCTGCAGCCTGGCTCTGCTGATGCAAACCTAATGTAGAGGTCAGGTCAGAAACACGGCTGTCCCAGATGAAGTCTGATCGAGGCAACTTTAATTAAAGAGAAAAATCTGACAGTAAACAGAAGATTCTGCTCTTTTTATCTGATAAATGTCTCAACTGAGATTATTGTAAGAGTGAAGAACTCTTGAGACATGAATTAATGACAAGATGTTGCCGCAAACGATGAGCGGATCTGCACATTTTCCTGGACCTGTTGGCAACCTGATGAGATGAGGCCCATGCTCAGGGCTTTGCTAACACATAAAAACCCTTTCAGATAGAAAACTGATGGAACCTCCAAACATTTATCCAATTCAGTTCTATTCAATTTTATTTATATAGCTTCAAATCACGGCAATGCCATCTCAAGACGCTTTACAGACAGGAAAAAGGACTTATCAAAAAGATAAGTCTTCAGCCTCGTCTTAAAGGTGGGGAGGGTGGTATCATATGGCATCAGTCTTAATACCATATGCAACTCAGACAAGAGATCAGAGAATTCGGTCAGAAACTCGGAGTAAGGTCCAGGTGGGCGATACACTAATGCTAAAAGGAGCGGTTTCTCTGAATTCCAGTCATTGACTAATAAAGACTTATTTGGGAGGGATCTAATATTCAGTAGGCCACACTTTATTGTCTTATTTTCAGATTTTATTAGATCCATTGTTTTTATTTTTATGAGGTTTTCACGATTAACCCCAGAAGTGTTTTTGTGTTGTTTAATTCTTACTGCTGTGGAGTTGTATAAGGTCGGAATGGGGTTTTGGGTGGGCGGCGGCAGGTGGGAAGCTGCAGAAAAGTGTGTAGGACTACAATTCTGCCTCCTGGTCCCAACCCTGAGTTGTCAATTTAGCTGACTAATAAAAGAGTCCATATTGCTAGATAAGAGAGCGGCTCCATCCAACGTGGGATGGATGCCATCTCTCCTAATAAGACCAGGCTTTCCCCAAAAAGCGCTCCAATTATCTATAAAACCCACGTTGTTATCGGGACACCACCTAGACAACCAGCGGTTGAAGGATGACATGCGGCTAAACATGTCATCGCTGATTAAATTTGGCAAGGGACCAGAGAAAACTACGGAGTCCGACATGCTCTTGGCAAAGTTACACACCGAAGCAACATTAATTTTAGTGACCTCCGATTGGCGTAACCGGGTGTCGTTACCGCCGACGTGAATTACAATCTTACGGTATTTACGTTTAGCCTTAGCCAGCAGTTTCAGATACGATTCGACGTGGCCCGCTCTGGCCCCAGGAATGCATCTGACTATGGTCCCCGGTGTCTCTAGAGCCACGTTTCTGACTATGGAACTACCTATTATCAGGGTTTCTGCCTCAGCGGGTGTGTCGCCGAGCGGGGAAAACCTGTTAGAAACGTGAACAGGTCGGTGGTGGCCAGTGGGTTTTGGTTTGGGGCTACGCTTCCGCCTGACCGTCGTCCAGCCCGCCTCGGCTCCCGGCTGCGCGGGAACTGCTGAGGGACCGCTAGGTGGGCTAGCTGCCCTGGCTGGTAGCTCCGCACTGGCTAATGGGGGCTTGCTGACTAACTGCTTCCCTAACTGAGTGCGGAGCTGGGCTTCTAACTCACAGAGCCTCGCCTCCAAGGCTGCCAGGCTGCTACACTTAATACACCTACCGTTATCACTAAAGGAGGCGGAGGAGTAGCTAAACATCAGACACACCGAGCAAGAAAAGGCAGGGGACCGGGGTGTGGGAAGAGAGCTAGCAGCCATGCTAAAACCGAGTGCTTGAGCTGTTTAAGTCAGTAAACAGAAAGCCAAAGATCCCAAAAATAAATGCAATATATAGAACAGTGGTTTGGGAAGATATTGTGCGCTAAAGTGAGTGGTTGGTTAACAATAGATAGAAGTTAGAAAGAAGTTAAAGGAGCCAACGGCTCGTAGCAATCCGCAGTGACACACGCTAGGGAAACAGGAAATGACACAATACGTTACCGCAACGTCAGCATGCTCCAGCAATGTTAAGCCGCTCACATGAGACCTTCTGCACGAAGACAGTGGAGTCTCGGCCCACTTGCCTCAGTCACAAGGCCCTGATTCAGGAACCATGGCTTAACTGTTGACTTTGCGCTAACTTTGGATGTTCATATTAAATCCTGTTTTTATCATGTAGAAAGTATCAGCGCACCGAGTCCGCTGAGCAGAGACGATCGTTTTCACATGTTTGAGTAACAAAAGCGTCTTCAGGTTGTCCAGAATGCTGCTAGATCGACGAGAATGATTTCTGCACAACGAATCAAACAAAGGAACCAGTTTCTGATTTAAGGTTTTAATGTTTTGCATAAAAGATCAACTTCTTCACAAGTTGGGTTTGTAAAACAACTTATCAAACACCTAGCGTTAAAAAAAACTGAAGTTAATGTAACTGTGCTAAAAGACAAAGGAAGAGTGGTCAGATTATAAATACTTATTAATCCAAGCATGTTAATTCTTGTTCCTTTCTGTGCTTCAGTCTCTGAGTGGTCACGGCTGCTGTCCAGTCCGACTGCTTCCACAGTAACGCTGCAGCTTCAGCGTCTTGCCATCAGGTGTACAGGAAGTCTTCTTGGTTGGCGAACAGGCTGGAGCTGCTGCAGCTGACGCCACCAATGACAGGCAGGTAGGAATGATGGAGGATGGGCAGCTGGACGGACAGACGCCGCCGGACACTGTTAGAAAACACATGAAGAACAAAGTTCAGGATGTGGCACTGCATGTGTTTCTATGTATTCTGATTAATCTGCAGCACGTTAAACACTGAGCAAGTCTTAAAAGAGGATGTGTGTGCATGGTTTAGTACTTTTTACAGAAGGAAGGTGATTTATGCTTTGCATGTTTAAGACACGATCCTTCTCCAAAGCACCTGAGCCAGATTACTGAACTTCCTCATCAAGTTCTTTGCAGCCTGTTAACGATCCTTTATTTCATTCAGGTGTGTTCAGGTCGGGTTGCCTATAAAACATGCAGGGTGGGGGGCCTGAGGAACAGGATTGGGGAACACTGGTCTATGGTGTAATGATGTATTTCCTGTATCATATGTGCCGTGCACATTATTCACCACAACCATGTGCAAAACCAAAGTTTTTGCCCTTAAAAGAGAGACGCCTGACTAATGCAGGAGTCAAACATAGCGTTATTGATACCTAGCTGTGTTTACATATAAAAAATCTAAACACACAGTTTTACCTCTGATTTCAGTAAATACATTAGTAGTCCATGTTTTGTTGAAAACTCTGCATTCAGCATTGATTTTCTTCTTTTCAGCGTGAAAAAACATTTTTTTAATCAATGTTAACATCTCTTGTAACCGGCTTGGTTCGTCTTGTACGTAAACAGTAGGTCATTTCAGGGGGAAAAAAAACAAACATTTCCCAAATAAAACAAATGTGGTTTTAATCCCGACATGACATAAAAGGAGAAAAATATTTTAAAATTTTTATTGTTGATCGATTTCTCTTTTTCAACAATCCTCCAGCAGTCGGTGATGGTAGCGCACGGGCCACACCATTTCCCTGCACCAAAACTAGGTCTGCAACTTTCAATCTGTTTTTTATTCAATCGATAACAAGAAAAGATCAATAAAAATAAACGTGTGCCGCATGGCTTCCAGTCTGTATGAGCTACTTCCGCTATCACCTGCCGATGAGAAGCAGCTTGTTTGTTTGATGAGAGAAGAAGTTATGGAATAAACAGAGTCAGGAGAAGGCAACGTTTGGGAGGGAAGCAGGGAGCCAGAAACAATGTGGATCAATTCCAGCTCGAACCAGAACCAAAGGCTAGCATGTAGCATCTCTGCAAAAACACTGAAAGTTCCAGCAGGACTGTAGTTCAGGTGATTCAGCATTAAAACGAGGATAAAAGAAAAGCAGCAGCATGTCAAGGGAACGTCACATGTCCGCTGCCCATGATGTTTCTTCCCCTCGTCCGTCGGTAGTCCTCGTGAATTTTCACCTCATGTCATTTTATTCTGCTTTATTTGAACATGATAAAATATGTAGTTCTGTGTGGTTTTACGTTAAATGTGGTTTTAAAACAAAAATCTCACAATGGAAAGCTGCTTATGTGGCAGGAGAAACCTCCGGCCATGTTGCGACATCAGTCTGAAAAAAGCTTGGCTGCCGTAGCAGCAAACATGGCCACCGTAGCAGCAAACATGGCCACCGCAGGAGCAAACATGGCCACCGTAGCAGCAAACATGGCCACCACAGCAGAAAACATGGCCACCGCAGGAGCAAACATGGCCACCGTAGCAGCAAACATGGCCACCGCAGGAGCAAACATGGCCACCGCAGGAGCAAACATGGCCACCGTAGCAGCAAACATGGCCACCGTAGCAGCAAACATGGCCACCACAGCAGAAAACATGGCCACCGCAGGAGCAAACATGGCCACCGTAGCAGCAAACATGGCCACCGCAGGAGCAAACATGGCCACCGTAGCAGCAAACATGGCCACCGCAGCAGCAAACATGGCCACCGTAGCAGCAAACATGGCCACCGTAGCGGCAAACATGGCCACCGCAGCGGCAAACATGGCCACCGCAGCGGCAAACATGGCCACCGCAGCGGCAAACATGGCCACCGCAGCAGCAAACATGGCCACCGTAGCAGCAAACATGGCCACCGCAGGAGCAAACATGGCCACCGTAGCAGCAAACATGGCCACCACAGCAGAAAACATGGCCACCGCAGGAGCAAACATGGCCACCGTAGCAGCAAACATGGCCACCGCAGGAGCAAACATGGCCACCGTAGCAGCAAACATGGCCACCGCAGCAGCAAACATGGCCACCGTAGCAGCAAACATGGCCACCGTAGCGGCAAACATGGCCACCGCAGCGGCAAACATGGCCACCGCAGCGGCAAACTTGGCCACCGTAGCAGCAAACTTGGCCACCGTAGTAGCAAACATGGCCACCGTAGCGGCAAACATGGCCACCGTAGCGGCAAACATGGCCACCGTAGCGGCAAACATGGCCACCGTAGCAGCAAACATGGCCACCGCAGCAGCAAACATGGCCACCGTAGCAGCAAACATGGCCACCGCAGCAGCAAACATGGCCACCGTAGCAGCAAACATGGCCACCGCAGCAGCAAACATGGCCACCGTAGCAGCAAACTTGGCCACCGTAGTAGCAAACATGGCCACCGTAGCAGCAAACATGGCCACCGTAGCAGCAAACATGGCCACCGTAGCAGCAAACATGGCCACCATAGCAGCAAACATGGCCACCGCAGCGGCAAACATGGCCACCGTAGCAGCAAACATGGCCACCGCAGAAACAAACATGGCCACCGTAGCAGCAAACATGGCCACCGCAGCGGCAAACATGGCCACCGCAGAAACAAACATGGCCACCGCAGAAACAAACATGGCCACCGTAGTAGCAAACATGGCCACCGCAGAAACAAACATGGCCACCGTAGCAGCAAACATGGCCACCGCAGCAGCAAACATGGCCACCGTAGCAGCAAACATGGCCACCGCAGCAGCAAACGTGGCCACCGTAGTAGCAAACATGGCCACCACAGAAACAAACATGGCCACCGTAGCAGCAAACATGGCCACCGCAGCGGCAAACATGGCCACCACAGAAACAAACATGGCCACCGCAGAAACAAACATGGCCACCGTAGCAGCAAACATGGCCACCGCAGCGGCAAACATGGCCACCGTAGCAGCAAACATGGCCACCGTAGCAGCAAACATGGCCACCGTAGCAGCAAACATGGCCACCGCAGCAGCAAACATGGCCACCGCAGCAGCAAACATGGCCACCGCAGCAGCAAACATGGCCACCGCAGCAGCAAACATGGCCACCGTAGTAGCAAACATGGCCACCGCAGCGGCAAACATGGCCACCGTAGTAGCAAACATGGCCACCGCAGCGGCAAACATGGCCACCGCAGCAGCAAACATGGCCACCGTAGCAGCAAACATGGCCACCGCAGCAGCAAACATGGCCACCGTAGCAGCAAACATGGCCACCGCAGAAACAAACATGGCCACCGCAGCAGCAAACATGGCCACCGCAGCAGCAAACATGGCCACCGCAGCAGCAAACATGGCCACCGCAGCAGCAAACATGGCCACCGCAGCAGTAAACATGGCCACCGTAGCAGCAAACATGGCCACCGCAGCAGCAAACATGGCCACCGTAGCAGCAAACATGGCCACCGCAGAAACAAACATGGCCACCGCAGAAACAAACATGGCCACCGCAGCGGCAAACATGGCCACCGTAGCAGCAAACATGGCCACCACAGAAACAAACATGGCCACCGCAGAAACAAACATGGCCACCGTAGCAGCAAACATGGCCACCGCAGCGGCAAACATGGCCACCGTAGCAGCAAACATGGCCACCGCAGCAGCAAACATGGCCACCGCAGCAGCAAACATGGCCACCGCAGCAGCAAACATGGCCACCGCAGCAGCAAACATGGCCACCGCAGCAGCAAACATGGCCACCGCAGAAACAAACATGGCCACCGTAGTAGCAAACATGGCCACCGCAGCAGCAAACATGGCCACCGTAGTAGCAAACATGGCCACCGCAGCGGCAAACATGGCCACCGTAGTAGCAAACATGGCCACCGCAGCGGCAAACATGGCCACCGCAGCAGCAAACATGGCCACCGCAGCAGCAAACATGGCCACCGCAGCAGCAAACATGGCCACCGCAGCGGCAAACATGGCCACCGTAGTAGCAAACATGGCCACCGCAGCGGCAAACATGGCCACCGTAGTAGCAAACATGGCCACCGCAGCAGCAAACATGGCCACCGCAGCAGCAAACATGGCCACCGCAGCAGCAAACATGGCCACCGCAGCAGCAAACATGGCCACCGTAGCAGCAAACATGGCCACCGCAGCAGCAAACATGGCCACCGTAGTAGCAAACATGGCCACCGCAGAAACAAACATGGCCACCGCAGAAACAAACATGGCCACCGTAGTAGCAAACATGGCCACCGCAGAAACAAACATGGCCACCGCAGCAGCAAACATGGCCACCGTAGTAGCAAACATGGCCACCGCAGAAACAAACATGGCCACCGCAGAAACAAACATGGCCACCGTAGTAGCAAACATGGCCACCGCAGAAACAAACATGGCCGCCGCAGCAGCAAACGGGGGCAGGGAAGCACTACATCTTTGTTTAATTCATGACATGATTTTTTCATTAATGTTCATAACTCCAAGCAAAACCCTCCAAAGCCTAACGCTGAAGACGACCAGGACCAGCTGAAGAGGAACAGATCCAGATAACGAGGACCAGGTGCAGCTGAAGAGGACTAGATCCAACCAGATAAGACCAGGTCCGTCTGAGGCGAACCAGGTCTGTTTAAATTGGACCAGGTCGAGCTGGTAAAGACCAGGTTCTATTAAATTGGATCAGGTCAGGCTAAAGAGAGCTAGTTCTGGTAGAAGAGGACCAGGTCCGGGTGAAGAGTACTAAGTTCGATTAAATTGGTCCAGGTTCTTCTGAAGAGAACCAGGTTTGGTTAAAGAGGCCCATGTCTAGCTAATGAGGACCATGTCGGCCTAAAGAAGACCAGGTCTGGCTGAAAAGAACCAGGTTCAGTTGAAACGGATCAGGTTCAGCAGGGCGGCTGTAGCTCAGGAGGAAGCGCAGTCATCTTTCTACGTGAAAGTTGGGTGATTGATTCCAGGCTTCCCCTGACTATGTGCCAAAGTGTCCTTGGGCAAGACACTGAACCCCAAGAACCCTGATGTGCCTGTTGGGGTATATATGTACGGCACTTTTGACCGCTAAATGACTGTAGAATAGAATAGGTTTGGTTAATGAGTAACAAGTCTGCTTGTACAAAACCAGGTCTGGTTAAAGAAGACCAGGTGCGGCTAAAAGGATCAGATTTGGCTGGTCAGGAACAGGTTCCTTTAAACAAATGCGAGGACCAGGACTGGCTGATAAGGGCCAGGTACAGCAGAAGAGTCCTAGGTCTGGGTAAAGGGGACCAGGTACGACTGAAAAAGGTCTATTAATGATGACTATGTCCAGCGAACGAAGAAGAGCAGGCCTGAGTAAAGAGGAACAGGTCTGGCTGATTAGGACCAGGTCCGGTTGAGAGGATTCCGTCTGGTCAAAGTAACCTGGTCCAGCTAATAAAGATGAGTTTCAGTTGAAGAGGATCGTGTCTGGTTTAGGAGGTCCAGGTTTGGTTAAATTGGATTAGGTCTGGCTGAAGAGGACCAGGTTTGGTGGAAGAGAATTAGGTTCGGCTAATTCAATTCAATTCATCTTTATTTATATAGCGTCAAATCACGGCAATGCCATCTCAAGACGCTTTACAGACAGAGGGGAAAACATAATGAAGGCCAATTCATAACAGCCTATATAAGGAAACCAACAGATTGAGTTGAGTCCAACTCAATCTCCCATCCTGAGCAAGCACACTGGCAACAGTGGGAAGGAAAAAACTCCCTTTTAACAGGAAGGAAACCTCCGGCAGAACCCGGCTCAGGACAGGCAGCCATCTGCCTCTGCTGTGTGGGGGGAAGAGGACAGAAAGACAACAGACAACAGGAACTGCTACTCCCGGCCAGGGAGACCTGCTGAGACAGGAGACATACATGTTAATGATGCAACACTGTTATGGGGGGGTAAAAGAAAGAGATAAAGAGAAAAAGAAAGAAGCTCAGTGTATCAGGAAATGTCCCTCAGCAGTCTAAACCTATAGCAGCATAACTAAGGGATGCTAACCATCCCTAGCTATAGGACTTATCAAAAAGATAAGTCTTCAGCCTAGTCTTAAAGGTGGGGAGGGTGTCTGCTTCCCTAACACTAACTGGGAGCTTATTCCATAAGAGAGGGGCCTGATAACCAAAGGCTCTGCCTCCTGCTCGGCTCTTTGAGACTCTAGGAACCACAAGTAAACCTGCAGTCTGCGAACAAAGTACTCTGCTTGGTATATAAGGAACTATGAGGTCTTTGATATATAGTGGTGCCTGGTTATGGAGGGCTTTATATGTAAGGAGAAGGATTTTAAATTCTATTCTAGATTCAACAGGCAGCCAATGAAGAGAGGCTAAAACTGGAGAAATATGATCTCTCCTGCTGGTTCTGGTCAGGACTCTGGCTGCAGAATTCTGGATCAGCTGAAGGCTTTTCTCGAAGTCTCGAAGTAACAAAAGCGTGAACCAGTTTTTCTGCATCACTCTGAGACAGAATGTCCCTAATTTTGGCTATATTACGTAAATGAAAGAAGGCTGTTTTAGTAACCTGCTTAATATGTGGACCAAAGGACAGGTCAGGGTCAAATATTACTCCAAGGTTTCTCACTGTAGCACTGGAAGCAAAAGTAATGCCATCCAGGTTCATTACATTCATCATTCAGGTTCATCATTTAACCAAGTGACTACAGACCAGTTGCCCTGACATCTCACATCATGAAAGTCCTGGAGAGACTCTTACTGGCTCACCTCAACAAGCAAGTAAACACCTTTCAGGACCCATTCCAGTTTGCATATCGTAATGGACTTGGGGTTGAAGATGCCATCATATACCTGCTCCAGAGAGCACACTCTCATCTGGACCATTCAGGCAGCACTCTGAGGGTCATGTTCTTTCATTTCTCAGTGCTTTTAATACCATTCAGCCTGCTTTGTTATGTGAGAAGCTCCATAAATTCCAGGTGGATACCTCCACAACCACCTGGATCTATGACTACCTCACAAACAGACCCCAGTTTGTGAGACTGAAAGGTTGTGTGTCTGAGATGGAGGTCAGCAGCACTGGTGCACCACAAGGAACTGTACTCTGGCCATTCCTCTTCACTCTGTACACCTCAGACTTCCAGTACAACTCTGAGTCCTGTCATCTGCAGAAATACTCTGATGACTCTGCAGTTGTGGGGTGTATCAGGGATGGACAAGAAGCAGAGTACAGAGAACTGGTCAGTCAGTTTGTTAAATGGTGCGGTGACAATCATCTCATATTAAATAGCAGCAAAACAAAAGAGATGATTGTTGACTTCAGGAGGAAGAAGAATAAACAAAGCACTGTTTCCATCCTGGGAGAGGAGGTGGAGGTGGTGGAGGAATACAAGTATCTTGGAGTTCAGCTGGACAACAAACTGGACTGGAAATGCAACACTGACTACATCTACAAGAAAGGTCAGAGCAGACTGTACTTCTTAAGGAAGCTGAGATGGTTTAACGTCTGCACCAAGATGTTGCATATCTTCTATAAGTCTGTTGTGGAGAGTGCAGTCAGCTTTGCAGCATCTGCTGGGGTAGTAGCATCAGAACCAGAGACTTGAAGAGAATCAACAAACGGATCCAGAAAGCTGCTTCTGTGCTTGGAGTAACTCTGGAGCCGCTGGAGCTGATTGTCCAAAGAAGAATGCTGCACAAGCTGATGAAGATGATGGAGGATTCTTCACACCCTCTCCACAACACAGTGATGAAACAACAAAGTGTGTTCAGTGAGAGGCTTCTTCAGGTCCGATGTAAGACTGAAAGATACAGAAGATCATTCCTGCCAGCAGCCATCAGCCTCCGGAACAAGACCTCCTCTAGTTATTATTATTATATACTACAATATTGGATTTCCCTTTGGGGATTAAAAAAAGTATTTTTCATTCATTTAATTTTCTTTGATTTCATTTCATTTATTCATTACAAAACTGGAAAATTTAGCTCTGAGTTTTTCAGATCCAACGAGAATTACTTCAGTCTTATCTGAGTTTAAGAGGAGGAAATTTCTAGACATCCAAGTCTTTATGTCTATGAGACAATTTTGTAGCCTATTGGGCTGATTTGTTTCATCTGGTTTAAAGGATAAGTATATCTGAGTATCATCTGCATAACAATGAAAGTTTATTCCATGCTCTCTAATAATTTTGCCTAAAGGGAGCATATATAGCGTGAAGAGTACTGGTCCAAGTACAGAACCTTGAGGAACTCCATGACTTACTGTAGTTTGGGAGGAGGACTTGTCATTTACATGAACGAACTGAAGTCTATCAGATAAATATGATTTAAACCAGCTTAACGCTGTACCTGTAATTCCAATCACCTGTTCTAGTCTCTGTAACAGAATGTTATGATCGACTGTATCAAATGCAGTGCATTTAGACACAAGTCAGATCCTGGTTCTAAGGATGCTTCGGAGACCACAACAGGCTCAACATTATAGGTAGAAGGAAGAATATTGTGGATTTGATCTCTAATAGTGTCAATTTTATTCCTGAAAAAATACATGAAATCATCACAGCTAAGTGAGAAAGGAATACATGGCTCCACAGCGCTCCGGCTCCTAGTAAGCCTGGCTACAGTGCTGAAAAGAAACCGAGGGTTGTTTTTGTTTTCCTCTATCAATGATGAATAATAAGCTGTTCTTGCCGTACGTAAGGCTTTTTTGTATACGATTAAACTTTCTTTCCAGGTTAAGTGAGACTCCTCTAGTCCTGATGAACGCCATCTGTTTTCCAAACGCCTTGATGCCTGTTTTAGAGCTCGAAGCTGGGAATTAAACCAGGGAGCCTTCATAATCTTACCTAATTTCTTCTTCTTTAGGGGAGCAACATTATCCAAGGTTGTACACATTGAAGCTGTTATAGTATCAGCATGTTGATCAATCTGAGCAGGAGTAAGGCTTAAAGGGGGACTCTCAGTCATGCTAACACATGGTAGAGGGGAAAAAATTGATTCAATTGATTGTTTAAATTTTGTAATATTATTGTCTGATAAACATCTACTATAGTAGAATTTATTTTTGGTCAGTGAGTAATCAAATAAAGTGAATTCAAAGGTTAATAAGAAGTGATCAGACAAGACAGGGTTTTGAGGAAATACTTATCAGACCTTATCAGTAGTCAGCACTAACTCAGACAAGAGATCAGAGAATTCGGTCAGAAACTCGGAGTAAGGTCCAGGTGGGCGATACACTAATGCTAAAAGGAGCGGTTTCTCTCAATTCCATTTTGGATGAGATAAATTTAATGTCAGATCCATCTAGACAAGACCAGGTCCAGCTGAAGAGGACCAAGTTTGAATGAACTGAACCGGGTCTGGCCGAAGAGCACCAGGTTTGGTTAAAGAGGACTGGCTGATGAGGACCAGGTACAGTTGAAGAGTCCCAGATCTGGGTCAAGAGGACCAGGTCCAATTGAAAAAGGTCTATTTCTGGCTAAAGAGGATCAGGTCCAGCTGATTTGGACGAGGTCCGGTTAAGAGGACCGCATTTGGTTAAAGAGACCTCTTCCAGCTAATTAGGACCAGTTCCAGTTGAATAGGACCGCATCCGGTTTAAGAGGTCCAGGTTCAGTTAAATTGGACCAGGTCCGGCTGAACCAGGTGAACCAGGTGAGGTTGAAGAGGACCAGGAGAGGTTGAAGTGGAGCAGGTGAGGTTGAAGTGGAGCAGGAGAGGTTGAAGTGGAGCAGGAGAGGTTGAAGTGGAGCAGGTGAGGTTGAAGTGGAGCAGGAGAGGTTGAAGTGGAGCAGGTGAGGTTGAAGTGGAGCAGGAGAGGTTGAAGTGGAGCAGGTGAGGTTGAAGAGGACCAGGAGAGGTTGAAGTGGAGCAGGTGAGGTTGAAGTGGAGCAGGAGAGGTTGAAGTGGAGCAGGAGAGGTTGAAGTGGAGCAGGAGAGGTTGAAGTGGAGCAGGTGAGGTTGAAGTGGAGCAGGAGAGGTTGAAGTGGACCAGGAGAGGTTGAAGTGGAGCAGGTGAGGTTGAAGTGGAGCAGGAGAGGTTGAAGTGGAGCAGGTGAGGTTGAAGTGGAGCAGGAGAGGTTGAAGTGGAGCAGGTGAGGTTGAAGTGGAGCAGGAGAGGTTGAAGTGGAGCAGGTGAGGTTGAAGTGGAGCAGGAGAGGTTGAAGTGGAGCAGGAGAGGTTGAAGTGGAGCAGGAGAGGTTGAAGTGGAGCAGGAGAGGTTGAAGTGGAGCAGGAGAGGTTGAAGTGGACCAGGAGAGGTTGAAGTGGAGCAGGAGAGGTTGAAGTGGAGCAGGAGAGGTTGAAGAGGACCAGGAGAGGTTGAAGTGGAGCAGGTGAGGTTGAAGTGGAGCAGGAGAGGTTGAAGTGGACCAGGAGAGGTTGAAGTGGAGCAGGAGAGGTTGAAGTGGAGCAGGTGAGGTTGAAGTGGAGCAGGAGAGGTTGAAGTGGAGCAGGAGAGGTTGAAGTGGACCAGGAGAGGTTGAAGTGGAGCAGGAGAGGTTGAAGAGGACCAGGAGAGGTTGAAGTGGAGCAGGTGAGGTTGAAGAGGACCAGGAGAGGTTGAAGTGGAGCAGGTGAGGTTGAAGTGGACCAGGAGAGGTTGAAGTGGAGCAGGAGAGGTTGAAGTGGAGCAGGAGAGGTTGAAGTGGAGCAGGAGAGGTTGAAGTGGAGCAGGAGAGGTTGAAGTGGAGCAGGTGGACACAGTGTGAACGGGTCCTGACATACGCCGTCCTCCAGCTGCATCAGCAAAGCTCTAGTGGTCATATGATGACGTGATGGTGTGGGATGTCTTCAGGCTGACAGAAGGAGACATGAAGCAGCTTCGTTAAAGGCAGCATCAGTCAGGAAGCTGCAGATCTCTGCAGCGTCGCCACGCTTCTCAGTCATCATGGAGACTCCTGCTGAAGCTGAGCTCTGCTTTCCACAACTCCTCAACGCCTCCTGCAGGAAGCCTCAGCACCATGTTTCCAACGTTTTCCTTTCCATTGTGCTCTCCTGCATCACTTTGTTCACCGTGTTTCTCAACCTGCTGGTCATCGTCTCTATCTCCCATTTCAGGCATAAACTGAAACCTTCCAGTTATTAAGTGCGCCTGCAGTGTTTGCTCGTATTACAGCATGTTGCTGCTTCTGCAAGTCATTAATGTAACATGTTGTGATGTTGCAGACGGTGTTTTCATGTTTTTGACTTCTTCTCCTGTTTATTAATATGTTCAGTGATGATTATCTGTGTTTCCAGGCAGCTCCACACCCCCACCAACCTCCTCCTCCTCTCTCTGGCTGTCTCAGACTTCCTTGTTGGTCTCCTGTTGATGCCAGTAAGAATGCTCCTGATGGGAGGCTGCTGGGTTTTGGGAATCATCATCTGTGTGCTTTTTAACTACATGTCTTTTGTTCTTACATCTGCCTCTGTAGGAAGCATGCTGCTCATATCAGCTGATCGATATGTCGCCATATGCAACCCTTTGTGTTACCCCACCAAAGTCACCCCTAGAAGAGCTAAAGTTTGTGTTTGTCTGTGTTGGATCTGCTGTGTTTTGTACAACGGTGTGATCCTGAGAGACCATCTAAAAGAGCCAGACAGATATCATTCCTGTTATGGAGAATGTGTTCTTGTGATTGACAAAGTAACAGGAGGTTTTGATTTGATCGTGACATTTTTTGGCCCCATTACCACCATCGTGGTTCTGTACATGAGGGTGTTTGTGGTGGCGGTGTCTCAGGCTCGAGCCATGAGGTCTCACATTGCAGCCGTCTCTCTGGAGCGGTGTGTTCGTGTAACGGCCAAGAAGTCTGAGAGGAAAGCAGCTACAGCTCTCGGTGTTGTTGTGCTGGTTTTTCTCATGTGCTTCTGTCCTTATTTCTATCCCTCTGCTACAGGTCAGGCTACGTCAATAAATGAGTTGTTTTCCGTTTCTGGCATCTGGCTGCTGTATTGTAACTCCTGTGTGAATCCACTTATCTATGCTTTTTTCTATCCCTGGTTTAGGAAATCTGTTAAAGTCGTGGTCACGCTGCAGATCCTGCAGCCTGGCTCTGCTGATGCAAACCTAATGTAGAGGTCAGGTCAGAAACACGGCTGTCCCAGATGAAGTCTGATCGAGGCAACTTGACTTGTCTGTGACTAAAGTACGAAAGATTCAGATTCATATTTTTGTTGTAAATTGGATTTTGAAAGTATTTGTACATATTTTTATAATTCAGAATTATAATTTATCTATGAACATATTTCTGTTTGCTAAAATTTGTCACTGTTAAAATTGACTTTTAAGAAATTTTGAGCAGTTGTGCGTTTCTTTTGTGTTGTGAGCCGTTGTCATGGAAACACATTCTGTCTATGAGAGGTTAGTGCGAGCGACGTGGTTCCACTGAGATGCTTGGCGCTGATGTCCAGACACTACAGAGTTGGAGCCTCCAACTCCATCTGTTGGTTTCCTTATATAAGCTGTTATGAATTGGCTTTCATTATGTTTTCTTCTCTGTCTGTAAAGCGTCTTGAGATGGCATTGCCGTGATTTGATGCTATGTAAATAAAGTTGAATTGAATATTGAAATGACAGCGACTGGCGAGCCACAGACCAAGTAGCAGATTGCCTCTATAACAAGAAGTCCGAGGAGCATTAAGAAATGTCTCAATTGTCTTAAATAATATGCGAGGATTATGACTTTTCGAAAGGATATTCGCAAAAATGTTCCCCTTTTGCTTCCTTTTCGGTGGACTGATAAAAACCCAAACGATCCCTTAAGATTTGGAAGGAGACCTGTAAGTGATCTTTTTTCCATTTACGTTCAGCCTTATGACATTCGCGTCTTATGGCACGAGTCTCGTCATTTAGCCAGGGCTCAGACCTGGATTTGGGCTGTCTGGTCTTTTGTGGGGCCACAGTGTCCAGAACAATCTGGCAAGCGTCGTGCAACCAAGAGCTAAGTTCATCTACATTGTGCAGGGAACCAGGAAAAATGTACTGATCAAAACCAGCAGAGAACTTAGCAAGAGTGGAAGGGTTAAAAACACAAGAGCGCTGAGGAGGAGCGCACGCCCTGACTGCATTACTAAGCAAAGAAATTTCAAAAACCACCAGCATATGGTCAGAAAAGACAGCATCACAAGCTTTCAAATTAATAACAGACAGATCATATGATAAAACCAAATCAAGTGTGTGGCCTCGTTCCTGTGTGGGTTCAGACACAGACTGAACCAAGTTGAAAGAGTCAATAAGACTCAAAAAGTCCTTAACCATGGGTTTTTCCGGGCAGCACACGTGAATGTTTATATCCCCAACAATAAGGAGAGAGTCGTATTTTGTCATGATTTCCGCTAAAAAATATGCAAATTAATTTATAAAATCCTTATTGTATTTTGGAGATCTGTAGATGACTGCGCATAGAACAGGACAAGTGCAAGTCATTTCAAATAAAACCAGTTCAAAGCTGGAGAAAACCATGGGCAGTAAAACTTGTTTACACCTGTGATGGGAATTTCAGTTTGTTATTTTATTTTTCAGTTTGTATTATGATAATTTCTCATTAATCTCATCTTGACATATTCTTCACTAATCTTCATGTACAAGTTAAAAGTCCTCCTCTGTGGGAGAATGTGAGTGCTGTTTGGATAAGCAGGACATCCCAGCAATGTGCAAAGGTCAGAGTGGTCTGACCAAACTGGCTACGGGGAAGAAGAGCAAACACGCATTGGACTTTTGAACCGACTAAACAAACACACACACACACACCCACATGGTCGGTGCAAACACATTCACATGGACTGAAAGTCGCATATACATACACGCACAGTCGTGCACCAAACACACATTGTATTGTATCAACTTGGATGAATGTCACGTGGTATCTTTCAATAAATGGCTTGGAGGTTTTTGTGAAGCTCAGGCTTCTGAGATGGCTTCCTTGCAAGTTAAACAAGATCGTCTCGTCTGGCTTCCATCGTATTTAATGCTAATTATGTTAAGATGTTATGGGTTTAAACCTAACAACGTGTACATGCCTCTGTAAACCGCGGCGACTCCCCCGCCTCGGCCTGATGTGCGTGGTGAATCCAGGAAGCCACAATCTGGAGGCAAACATGGATCGGTCCAGTTGACACGGACCGGTACAGGAGACATGGACCGGTCCAGGAGACATAGACCAGTCCAGTTGACACGGACCGGTACAGGAGACACAGACCGGTACAGGAGACATAGACCGGTCCAGTTGACACGGACCGGTACAGGAGACACGGACCGGTACAGGAGACACGGACCGGTACAGGAGACACAGACCGGTACAGGAGACATAGACCGGTACAGGAGACATAGACCAGTCCAGTTGACACGGACCGGTACAGGAGACACGGACCGGTACAGGAGACACGGACCGGTACAGGAGACATAGACCGGTACAGGAGACATAGACCGGTACAGGAGACATGGACCGGTACAGGAGACATGGACCGGTACAGGAGACATGGACCGGTCCAGTTGACACGGACCGGTACAGGAGACACGGACCGGTACAGGAGACACGGACCGGTCCAGGAGACATAGACCGGTACAGGAGACATAGACCGGTACAGGAGACATGGAACGGTACAGGAGACATGGAACGGTACAGGAGACATGGACCGGTACAGGAGACATGGAACGGTACAGGAGACATAGACCGGTACAGGAGACATAGACCGGTACAGGAGACATGGACCGGTACAGGAGACATGGACCGGTACAGGAGACATGGACCGGTACAGGAGACACGGACCGGTACAGGAGACACGGACCGGTACAGGAGACATGGACCGGTACAGGAGACATGGACCGGTACAGGAGACATGGACCGGTACAGGAGACATGGACCGGTACAGGAGACACGGACCGGTACAGGAGACATAGACCGGTACAGGAGACATGGACCGGTACAGGAGACACGGACCGGTACAGGAGACACGGACCGGTACAGGAGACACGGAACGGTACAGGAGACACGGACCGGTACAGGAGACACGGACCGGTACAGGAGACATAGACCGGTACAGGAGACATGGACCGGTACAGGAGACATAGACCGGTACAGGAGACACGGACCGGTACAGGAGACACGGACCGGTACAGGAGACATAGACCGGTACAGGAGACACGGACCGGTACAGGAGACACGGACCGGTACAGGAGACACGGACCGGTACAGGAGACATAGACCGGTACAGGAGACATAGACCGGTACAGGAGACATGGACCGGTACAGGAGACATGGACCGGTACAGGAGACACAGACCGGTACAGGAGACACGGACCGGTACAGGAGACATAGACCGGTACAGGAGACATGGACCGGTACAGGAGACACGGACCGGTACAGGAGACACGGACCGGTACAGGAGACATAGACCGGTACAGGAGACACGGACCGGTACAGGAGACACGGACCGGTACAGGAGACACGGACCGGTACAGGAGACACGGACCGGTACAGGAGACATGGACCGGTACAGGAGACATGGACCGGTACAGGAGACATGGACCGGTACAGGTTACGTTGGGAACAGACTAGCGGTGTTAGTTGTGATGGTGCTTCTTGGTAAATCAATAAAAAAACAAATGGTAGAAATTCTAACTATCCGGGCCTGATGTGCAGATGCGGTTCTGCTAAAACGTTCCTGGGCTCATCATTCCGGTGTTTTCCTCCACTCACTGTTCAGGAGAGTTGACGTTGTCTGGACTTGGTGCTGTCTCCTCAGAGTCTCTATAGAAGCAGACCTGAGCCTCGTGGGTGGATGGAGAACCGACACCAGCTGGTAGGAAGGACAGAAACAAGAAGAGGATATTAATGATAGTGGAAATAGTTTTCTTCACACCGGCTGGCTGACATTTGTGGTTACCGTATTTGGGTCCCATCGGATGCAGAAACGAGCCCGGTTCCGACACATCCGACAGCTGCATTCCGATGGACTCTATCTGGACGTCCAGCTGCATAAAAAAACCGTTGAACAGCACAGTTAACGAAGAAAAGAACATTCTGAGGAAGAAATGATGCTAAATAAGTGTTTCTGAGCTGAAGCAGCTCCGTCACGATGTCAGGACAACCGTTACCATCATCCTTACCTGCAAACTCCGACTCTTCAGCTGCTGGTTTAGCCTGCTGACATCACCCTCCTCATCTGCAGCTTCATCGTCCAGCTCACATGGTGGCTGCAGCTCACCGCTGCTGCAGAACATGTGGAACATCTGGAAACAAAGGAAGTGGAAAAGTCCAGTCTGCCATGGTAAAACCCAGAGTAAAGAGCAAAATAAGGAGACGTCACACTGACCAGGGGTCCAAACAGGCTGCTCAGGATGACGACGTTGCAGCTGAGGATGAGGATGCTGCTCAGACAGAACTGAACAGGAGGATAATGGGATGTAAGCAGAGATCCTGACACCGCCGACACGCTGAACAAGGTCACAGCGAACATGCTGAAAGCCAGAAGTTTGCTTGTCACAGCGGGTGGAGAAGTTTCTGTCATCCTGATGTTCCAGGCTACAAAACATCCAAGACCCTGAAGACGAAACAAAAGGTCTGATTACAGCTCCGAGCCGGCCTCATGGAGCATCAAACAATCTGATCAATAAGACGCTTCTAGCACAGCCAGGCAAAGGAGTTGCTGATAATCAGACTTATGATTGTTGTTTGGCCTTTTAGACACACACATTTTAGAGTAAATTTAGAGTAAACATGAAAATGAGATGACACAGAAGAATTTCCCCACTTACTCACTTACTATCCATCATCTAGAACCTGGTCTGACCCTCGTTAAAATGATTAGTGTGATGGATTCAGCAAGGTGCAAATGTTCCTCAGAGATTTTTCTCCAAATTGACATGACAAATCATACAGTTGCTGCACATCCCTGATGAGAATTTCTCGCTCCACCTCCTCATTATGAGAATCTCCCGTTCCACCTCATCACCATGAGAATCTCCCGTTCCACCTCATCACCATGAGAATCTCCCGTTACACCTCATCACCATGAGAATCTCCGGTTCCACCTCATCACCATGAGAATCTCCTGTTCCACCTCATCACCATGAGAATCTCCCGTTCCACCTCATCACCATGAGAATCTCCCGTTCCACCTCATCACCAAGAGAATCTCCCGTTCCACCTCATCACCATGAGAATCTCCCGTTCCACCTCATCACCAGGAGAATCTCCCATTCCACCTCATCACCATGAGAATCTCCCGTTCCACCTCATCATGATGAGAATCTCCCGTTCCACCTCATCACCATGAGAATCTCCCGTTCCACCTCATCACCATGAGAATCTCCCGTTCCACCTCATCACCATGAGAATCTCCCGTTCCACCTCATCATGATGAGAATCTCCCGTTCCACCTCATCACCAAGAGAATCTCCCGTTCCACCTCGTCACCATGAGAATCTCCCGTTCCACCTCATCATGATGAGAATCTCCCGTTCCACCTCATCACCATGAGAATCTCCCGTTCCACCTCATCACCATGAGAATCTCCCGTTCCACCTCATCACCATGAGAATCTCCCGTTCCACCTCATCACCATGAGAATCTCCCGTTCCACCTCATCACCATGAGAATCTCCCGTTCCACCTCATCATAATGAGAATCTCCCGTTCCACCTCATCACCAAGAGAATCTCCCGTTCCACCTCATCACCATGAGAATCTCCCGTTCCACCTCATCATAATGAGAATCTCCCGTTCCACCTCATCACCAAGAGAATCTCCCGTTCCTCCTCATCATGATGAGAATCTCCCGTTCCTCCTCATCATGATGAGAATCTGCCGTTCCTCCTCATCATGATGAGAATCTGCCGTTCCTCCTCATCATGATGAGAAACTCCTGTTGCTCCTCATCACGATGAGAATCTCCTGTTCCACCTTATCACCATGAGAATCTCCCGTTCCACCTCATGATGAGAATCTCCCGTTCCTCCTCATCATGATGAGAATCTCCCGTTCCACCTCATCACCATGAGAATCTCCCGTTCCACCTCGCCATGAGAATCTCCCGTTCCACCACATCACCATGAGAATCTCCCGTTCCACCTCATCACCATTAAAATCTCCCGTTCCACCTCATCACCATGAGAATCTCCTGTTCCACCTCATCACCATGAAAATCTCCCGTGCCTCCTCATCACCATGAGAATCTCCCGTTCCACTCATCATGATGAGAATCTCCCATTCCACCTCATCATGATTAGAATCTTCCGTTCCACCTCATCATAATGAGAATCTCCCGTTCCACCTCATCATGATGAGAATCTCCCGTTCCACCTCATCATGATGAGAATCTCCCGTTCCACCTCATCATGATGAGAATCTCCCGTTCCACCTCATCACCATGAGAATCTCCCGTTCCACCTCATCATGATGAGAATCTCCCATTCCTCCTCATCACGATGAGAATCTCCCGTTCCACCTCATCATGATGAGAATCTCCCATTCCTCCTCATCATGATGAGAATCTCCCGTTCCTCCTCATCATGATGAGAATCTCCTGTTCCTCCTCATCATGATGAGAATCTCCTGTTCCTCCTCATCATGATGAGAATCTCCCATTCCTCCTCATCATGATGAGAATCTCCTGTTCCACCTCATCACCATGGGAATCTCCCGTTCCACCTCATCACCATGAGAATCTCCCGCTCCACCTCATCATGATGAGAATTTCCCGTTCCACCTCATCACCATTAGAATCTCCCGTTCCACCTCATCATGATGAGAATCTCCCGTTCCACCTCATCACCATGAAAATCTCCCGTTCCACCTCATCATGATGAGAATCTCCCGTTCCACCTCATCACCATTAAAATCTCCCGTTCCACCTCATCACCATGAGAATCTCCTGTTCCACCTCATCACCATGAAAATCTCCCGTGCCTCCTCATCACCATGAGAATCTCCCGTTCCAACTCATCACCATGAGAATCTCCCGTTCCACCTCATCATAATGAGAATCTCCTGTTCCACCTCATCATGATGAGAATCTCCCGTTCCACCACATCACCATGAGAATCTCCCGTTCCACCACATCACCATGAGAATCTCCCGTTCCACCACATCACCATGAGAATCTCCCGTTCCTCTTCATCACCATGAGAATCTCCCGTTCCACGTCATCATGATGAGAATCTCCCATACCTCCTCATCATGATGAGAATCTCCCATTCCTCCTAATCATGATGAGAATCTCCCATTCCTCCTCATCATGATGAGAATCTCCCGTTCCACCTCATCACCATGAGAATCTCCCGTTCCACCTCATCATGATGAGAATCTCCCGTTCCACCTCATCACCATGAGAATCTCCCGTTCCACCTCATCACCATGAGAATCTCCCGTTCCACCTCATCACCATGAGAATCTCCTGTTCCACCTCATCATGATGAGAATCTCCCATTCCTCCTCATCATGATGAGAATCTCCCGTTCCTCCTCATCATGATGAGAATCTCCCATTCCTCCTCATCATGATGAAAATCTCCCGTTCCACCTCATCACCATGAAAATCTCCCGTTCCACTCATCATGATGAGAATCTCCCGTTCCACGTCATCATGTTGAGAATCTCCCATACCTCCTCATCATGATGAGAATCTCCCGTTCCTCCTAATCATGATGAGAATCTCCCATTCCTCCTCATCATGATGAGAATCTCCCGTTCCACCTCATCACCATGAGAATCTCCCGTTCCACCTCATCACCATGAGAATCTCCCGTTCCACCTCATCACCATGAGAATCTCCCGTTCCACCTCATCACCATGAGAATCTCCTGTTCCACCTCATCATGATGAGAATCTCCCATTCCTCCTCATCATGATGAGAATCTCCCGTTCCTCCTCATCATGATGAGAATCTCCCGTTCCTCCTCAGCATGATGAGAATCTGCCGTTCCTCCTCATCATGATGAGAATCTGCCGTTCCTCCTCATCATGATGAGAAACTCCTGTTGCTCCTCATCACGATGAGAATCTCCTGTTCCACCTCATCACCATGAGAATCTCCCGTTCCACCTCATCACCATGAGAATCTCCCGTTCCACCTCATGATGAGAATCTCCCGTTCCTCCTCATCATGATGAGAATCTCCCGTTCCACCTCATCACCATGAGAATCTCCCGTTCCACCTCGCCATGAGAATCTCCCGTTCCACCACATCACCATGAGAATCTCCCGTTCCACTCATCATGATGAGAATCTCCCGTTCCACCTCATGATGAGAATCTCCCGTTCCTCCTCATCATGATGAGAATCTCCCATTCCACCTCATCACCATGAGAATCTCCCGTTCCACCTCGCCATGAGAATCTCCCGTTCCACCACATCACCATGAGAATCTCCCGTTCCACTCATCATGATGAGAATCTCCCATTCCACCTCATCATGATTAGAATCTTCCGTTCCACCTCATCATAATGAGAATCTCCCGTTCCACCTCATCATGATGAGAATCTCCCGTTCCACCTCATCATGATGAGAATCTCCCGTTCCACCTCATCATGATGAGAATCTCCCGTTCCTCCTCATCATGATGAGAATCTCCCGTTCCTCCTCATCATGATGAGAATCTCCCATTCCTCCTCATCATGATGAAAATCTCCCGTTCCACCTCATCACCATGAAAATCTCCCGTTCCACTCATCATGATGAGAATCTCCCGTTCCACGTCATCATGTTGAGAATCTCCCATACCTCCTCATCATGATGAGAATCTCCCGTTCCTCCTAATCATGATGAGAATCTCCCATTCCTCCTCATCATGATGAGAATCTCCCGTTCCACCTCATCACCATGAGAATCTCCCGTTCCACCTCATCACCATGAGAATCTCCCGTTCCACCTCATCACCATGAGAATCTCCCGTTCCACCTCATCACCATGAGAATCTCCTGTTCCACCTCATCATGATGAGAATCTCCCATTCCTCCTCATCATGATGAGAATCTCCCGTTCCTCCTCATCATGATGAGAATCTCCCGTTCCTCCTCAGCATGATGAGAATCTGCCGTTCCTCCTCATCATGATGAGAATCTGCCGTTCCTCCTCATCATGATGAGAAACTCCTGTTGCTCCTCATCACGATGAGAATCTCCTGTTCCACCTCATCACCATGAGAATCTCCCGTTCCACCTCATCACCATGAGAATCTCCCGTTCCACCTCATGATGAGAATCTCCCGTTCCTCCTCATCATGATGAGAATCTCCCGTTCCACCTCATCACCATGAGAATCTCCCGTTCCACCTCGCCATGAGAATCTCCCGTTCCACCACATCACCATGAGAATCTCCCGTTCCACTCATCATGATGAGAATCTCCCGTTCCACCTCATGATGAGAATCTCCCGTTCCTCCTCATCATGATGAGAATCTCCCATTCCACCTCATCACCATGAGAATCTCCCGTTCCACCTCGCCATGAGAATCTCCCGTTCCACCACATCACCATGAGAATCTCCCGTTCCACTCATCATGATGAGAATCTCCCATTCCACCTCATCATGATTAGAATCTTCCGTTCCACCTCATCATAATGAGAATCTCCCGTTCCACCTCATCATGATGAGAATCTCCCGTTCCACCTCATCATGATGAGAATCTCCCGTTCCACCTCATCATGATGAGAATCTCCCGTTCCACCTCATCACCATGAGAATCTCCCGTTCCACCTCATCATGATGAGAATCTCCCATTCCTCCTCATCATGATGAGAATCTCCCGTTCCACCTCATCATGATGAGAATCTCCCATTCCTCCTCATCATGATGAGAATCTCCCGTTCCTCCTCATTATGATGAGAATCTCCCATTCCTCCTCATCATGATGAGAATCTCCCGTTCCTCCTCATCATGATGAGAATCTCCCATTCCTCCTCATCATGATGAGAATCTCCTGTTCCACCTCATCACCATGGGAATCTCCCGTTCCACCTCATCACCATGAGAATCTCCCGCTCCACCTCATCATGATGAGAATTTCCCGTTCCACCTCATCACCATTAGAATCTCCCGTTCCACCTCATCATGATGAGAATCTCCCGTTCCACCTCATCACCATGAAAATCTCCCGTTCCACCTCATCATGATGAGAATCTCCCGTTCCACCTCATCACCATTAAAATCTCTCGTTCCACCTCATCACCATGAGAATCTCCTGTTCCACCTCATCACCATGAAAATCTCCCGTGCCTCCTCATCACCATGAGAATCTCCCGTTCCAACTCATCACCATGAGAATCTCCCGTTCCACCTCATCATAATGAGAATCTCCTGTTCCACCTCATCATGATGAGAATCTCCCGTTCCACCACATCACCATGAGAATCTCCCGTTCCACCACATCACCATGAGAATCTCCCGTTCCACCACATCACCATGAGAATCTCCCGTTCCTCTTCATCACCATGAGAATCTCCCGTTCCACGTCATCATGATGAGAATCTCCCATACCTCCTCATCATGATGAGAATCTCCCATTCCTCCTAATCATGATGAGAATCTCCCATTCCTCCTCATCATGATGAGAATCTCCCGTTCCACCTCATCACCATGAGAATCTCCCGTTCCACCTCATCATGATGAGAATCTCCCGTTCCACCTCATCACCATGAAAATCTCCCGTTCCACCACATCACCATGAGAATCTCCCGTTCCACCTCATCACCATGAGAATCTCCCGTTCCACCTCATCATGATGAGAATCTCCCGTTCCACCTCATCACCATGAAAATCTCCCGTTCCACCTCATCACCATGAGAATCTCCCGTTCCACCTCATCACCATGAGAATCTCCTGTTCCACCTCATCATGATGAGAATCTCCCATTCCACCTCATCATGATGAGAATCTCCCGTTCCTCCTCATCATGATGAGAATCTCCCATTCCTCCTCATCATGATGAGAATCTCCCGTTCCTCCTCAGCATGATGAGAATCTCCCGGTCCTCCTCATCAT
Source organism: Telmatherina bonti (assembly GCF_933228915.1). Lineage (NCBI taxonomy): Eukaryota > Metazoa > Chordata > Actinopteri > Atheriniformes > Telmatherinidae > Telmatherina > Telmatherina bonti. The sequence continues at coordinate 3,491,701 of NC_136613.1, forward strand.
GATGAGAAACTCCTGTTGCTCCTCATCACAATGAGAATCTCCTGTTCCACCTCATCACCATGAGAATCTCCCGTTCCACCACATCACCATGAGAATCTCCCGTTCCACCTCATCACCATGAGAATCTCCCGTTCCACTCATCATGATGAGAATCTCCCGTTCCACCTCATCATGATGAGAATCTCCCGTTCCACCTCATCATAATGAGAATCTCCCGTTCCACCTCATCATGATGAGAATCTCCTGTTCCACCACATCACCATGAGAATCTCCCGTTCCTCCTCATCACCATGAGAATCTCCCGTTCCACCTCATCACGATGAGAATCTCCCGTTCCACCTCATCACCATGAGAATCTCCCGTTCCACCTCATCATGATGAGAATCTCCCATTCCTCCTCATCATGATGAGAATCTCCCGTTCCACCTCATCACCATGAGAATCTCCCGTTCCACCTCATCATGATGAGAATCTCCCGTTCCTCCTCATCATGATGAGAATCTCCCGTTCCTCCTCATCATGATGAGAATCTCCCGTTCCTCCTCATCATGATGAGAATCTCCCATTCCTCCTCATCATGATGAGAATCTCCTGTTCCACCTCATCACCATGGGAATCTCCCGTTCCACCTCATCACCATGAGAATCTCCCGTTCCACCTCATTATGATGAGAATCTCCCGTTCCACCTCATCATGATGAGAATCTCCGGTTCCACCTCATCATGCTGAGAATCTCCCATTCCTCCTCATCATGATGAGAATCTCCCGTTCCACCTCATCACCATGGGAATCTCCCGTTCCACCTCATCACCATTAGAATCTCCCGTTCCACCTCATCATGATGAGAATCTCCCGTTCTACCTCATCATGATGAGAATCTCCCGTTCCACCTCATCATGATGAGAATCTCCCGTTCCACCTCATCACCATTAAAATCTCCCGTTCCACCACATCACCATGAGAATCTCCTGGTCCACCTCATCACCATGAAAATCTCCCGTGCCTCCTCATCACCATGAGAATCTCCCGTTCCACCTCATCACCATGAGAATCTCCCGTTCCACCTCATCATAATGAGAATCTCCTGTTCCACCTCATCACGATGAGAATCTCCCGTTCCACCACATCACCATGAGAATCTCCCGTTCCACCACATCACCATGAGAATCTCCCGTTCCACCACATCACCATGAGAATCTCCCGTTCCACCTCATCACCATGAGAATCTCCCGTTCCACTCATCATGATGAGAATCTCCCGTTCCACCTCATCATGATGAGAATCTCCCGTTCCACCACATCACCATGAGAATCTCCCGTTCCACCACATCACCATGAGAATCTCCCGTTCCACCACATCACCATGAGAATCTCCCGTTCCACCTCATCACCATGAGAATCTCCCGTTCCACTCATCATGATGAGAATCTCCCGTTCCACCTCATCATGATGAGAATCTCCCGTTCCACCTCATCATAATGAGAATTTCCCGTTCCACCTCATCATGATGAGAATCTCCTGTTCCACCACATCACCATGAGAATCTCCCGTTCCTCCTCATCACCATGAGAATCTCCCGTTCCACCTCATCATGATGAGAATTTCCCGTTCCACCTCATCACCATGAGAATCTCCCGTTCCACCTCATCACCATGAAAATCTCCCGTTCCACCTCATCATGATGAGAATCTCCCGTTCCACCTCATCACCATGAGAATCTCCCGTTCCACCTCATCATGAGGAGAATCTCCCATTCCTCCTCATCATGATGAGAATCTCCCGTTCCACCTCATCACCATGAAAATCTCCCATTCCACCTCATGATGAGAATCTCCCGTTCCACCTCATCATGATGAGAGTCTCCCGTTCCACCTCATCACCATGAGAATCTCCCGTTCCACCTCATCACCATGAAAATCTCCCGTTCCACCTCATCATGATGAGAATCTCCCGTTCCACCTCATCACCATTAAAATCTCCCGTTCCACCACATCACCATGAGAATCTCCTGTTCCACCTCATCACCATGAAAATCTCCCGTGCCTCCTCATCACCATGAGAATCTCCCGTTCCACCTCATCACCATGAGAATCTCCCGTTCCACCTCATCATAATGAGAATCTCCTGTTCCACCTCATCATGATGAGAATCTCCCGTTCCACCACATCACCATGAGAATCTCCCGTTCCACCTCATCACCATGAGAATCTCCCGTTCCACTCATCATGATGAGAATCTCCCGTTCCACCTCATCATGATGAGAATCTCCCGTTCCACCTCATCATAATGAGAATCTCCCGTTCCACCTCATCATGATGAGAATCTCCTGTTCCACCACATCACCATGAGAATCTCCCGTTCCTCCTCATCACCATGAGAATCTCCCGTTCCACCTCATCATGATGAGAATCTCCGGTTCCACTCATCATGATGAGAATCTCCCGTTCCACCTCATCATGATGAGAATCTCCCGTTCCACCTCATCATAATGAGAATCTCCCGTTCCACCTCATCATGATGAGAATCTCCTGTTCCACCACATCACCATGAGAATCTCCCGTTCCTCCTCATCACCATGAGAATCTCCCGTTCCACCTCATCATGATGAGAATTTCCCGTTCCACCTCATCACCATGAGAATCTCCCGTTCCACCTCATCACCATGAAAATCTCCCATTCCACCTCATCATGATGAGAATCTCCCGTTCCACCTCATCACCATGAGAATCTCCCGTTCCACCTCATCATGAGGAGAATCTCCCATTCCTCCTCATCATGATGAGAATCTCCCGTTCCACCTCATCACCATGAAAATCTCCCATTCCACCTCATGATGAGAATCTCCCGTTCCACCTCATCATGATGAGAGTCTCCCGTTCCACCTCATCACCATGAGAATCTCCCGTTCCACCTCATCACCATGAAAATCTCCCGTTCCACCTCATCATGATGAGAATCTCCCGTTCCACCTCATCACCATTAAAATCTCCCGTTCCACCACATCACCATGAGAATCTCCTGTTCCACCTCATCACCATGAAAATCTCCCGTGCCTCCTCATCACCATGAGAATCTCCCGTTCCACCTCATCACCATGAGAATCTCCCGTTCCACCTCATCATAATGAGAATCTCCTGTTCCACCTCATCATGATGAGAATCTCCCGTTCCACCACATCACCATGAGAATCTCCCGTTCCACCACATCACCATGAGAATCTCCCGTTCCACCACATCACCATGAGAATCTCCCGTTCCACCTCATCACCATGAGAATCTCCCGTTCCACTCATCATGATGAGAATCTCCCGTTCCACCTCATCACCATGAGAATCTCCCGTTCCACCTCATCACCATGAGAATCTCCCGTTCCACCTCATCACCATGAGAATCTCCCGTTCCACCTCATCATGATGAGAATCTCCCGTTCCACCTCATCACCAAGAGAATCTCCCGTTCCACCTCGTCACCATGAGAATCTCCCGTTCCACCTCATCATGATGAGAATCTCCCGTTCCACCTCATCACCATGAGAATCTCCTGTTCCACCTCATCATGATGAGAATCTCCCGTTCCACCTCATCACCATGAGAATCTCCCGTTCCTCCACATCACCATGAGAATCTCCTGTTCCACCTCATCATGATGAGAATCTCCCGTTCCACCTCATCACCATGAGAATCTCCCATTCCACCTCATCACCATGAAAATCTCCCGTTCCACCTCATCATGATGAGAATCTCCCGTTCCACCTCATCATGATGAGAATCTCCCGTTCCACCTCATCATGATGAGAATCTCCCGTTCCACCTCATCACCATGAGAATCTCCCTTTCCACCTCATCATAATGAGAATCTCCCGTTCCACCTCATCACCATGAAAATCTCCCGTTCCACCTCATCACCATGAGAATCTCCCGTTCCACTCATCATGATGAGAATCTCCCGTTCCACCTCATCACCATGAGAATCTCCCGTTCCACCTCATCACCATGAGAATCTCCCGTTCCACCTCATCACCATGAGAATCTCCCGTTCCACCTCATCATAATGAAAATCTCCCGTTCCACCTCATCATAATGAGAATCTCCCGTTCCACCTCATCACCATGTAAATCTCCCGTTCCACCTGATCACCAGGAGAATCTCCCGTTCCACCTCATCATAATGAGAATCTCCCGTTCCACCTCATCATAATGAGAATCTCCCGTTCCACCTCATCATAATGAGAATCTCCCGTTCCACCTCATCATAATGAGAATCTCCCGTTCCACCTCATCATGATGAGAATCTCCTGTTCCACTCATCATGATGAGAATCTCCTGTTCCACCTAATCACCATGAGAATCTCCCGTTCCACCTCATCACCATGAGAATCTCCTGTTCCACCTCATCATGATGAGAATCTCCCGTTCCACCTCATCACCATGAGAATCTCCCGTTCCACCACATCACCATGAGAATCTCCTTTTCCACCTCATCATGATGAGAATCTCCCGTTCCACCTCATCATGATGAGAATCTCCCGTTCCACCTCATCACCATGAGAATCTCCCGTTCCACCTCATCACCATGAGAATCTCCCATTCCACCTCATCACCATGAAAATCTCCCGTTCCACCTCATCATGATGAGAATCTCCCGTTCCACCTCATCACCATGAAAATCTCCCGTTCCACCTCATCATGATGAGAATCTCCCGTTCCACCTCATCATGATGAGAATCTCCCGTTCCACCTCATCACCATGAGAATCTCCCTTTCCACCTCATCATAATGAGAATCTCCTGTTCCACCTCATCATAATGAGAATCTCCCGTTCCACTCATCATGATGAGAATCTCCCGTTCCACCTCATCACCATGAAAATCTCCCGTTCCACCTCATCACCATGAAAATCTCCCGTTCCACTCATCATGATGAGAATCTCCCGTTCCACGTCATCATGTTGAGAATCTCCCATACCTCCTCATCATGATGAGAATCTCCCGTTCCTCCTAATCATGATGAGAATCTCCCATTCCTCCTCATCATGATGAGAATCTCCCGTTCCACCTCATCACCATGAGAATCTCCCGTTCCACCTCATCACCATGAGAATCTCCCGTTCCACCTCATCACCATGAGAATCTCCCGTTCCACCTCATCACCATGAGAATCTCCCGTTCCACCTCATCATGATGAGAATCTCCCGTTCCACCTCATCACCAAGAGAATCTCCCGTTCCTCCTCATCACCATGAGAATCTCCCGTTCCACCTCATCACCATGAAAATCTCCCGTTCCACCTCATCACCATGAAAATCTCCCGTTCCACTCATCATGATGAGAATCTCCCGTTCCACGTCATCATGTTGAGAATCTCCCATACCTCCTCATCATGATGAGAATCTCCCGTTCCTCCTAATCATGATGAGAATCTCCCATTCCTCCTCATCATGATGAGAATCTCCCGTTCCACCTCATCACCATGAGAATCTCCCGTTCCACCTCATCACCATGAGAATCTCCCGTTCCACCTCATCACCATGAGAATCTCCCGTTCCACCTCATCACCATGAGAATCTCCCGTTCCACCTCATCACCATGAGAATCTCCTGTTCCACCTCATCATGATGAGAATCTCCCATTCCTCCTCATCATGATGAGAATCTCCCGTTCCTCCTCATCATGATGAGAATCTGCCGTTCCTCCTCAGCATGATGAGAATCTGCCGTTCCTCCTCATCATGATGAGAATCTGCCGTTCCTCCTCATCATGATGAGAAACTCCAGTTGCTCCTCATCACGATGAGAATCTCCTGTTCCACCTCATCACCATGAGAATCTCCCGTTCCACCTCATCACCATGAGAATCTCCCGTTCCACCTCATGATGAGAATCTCCCGTTCCTCCTCATCATGATGAGAATCTCCCATTCCACCTCATCACCATGAGAATCTCCCGTTCCACCTCGCCATGATAATCTCCCGTTCCACCACATCACCATGAGAATCTCCCGTTCCACTCATCATGATGAGAATCTCCCATTCCACCTCATCATGATTAGAATCTTCCGTTCCACCTCATCATAATGAGAATCTCCCGTTCCACCTCATCATGATGAGAATCTCCCGTTCCACCTCATCATGATGAGAATCTCCCGTTCCACCTCATCATGATGAGAATCTCCCGTTCCACCTCATCACCATGAGAATCTCCCGTTCCACCTCATCATGATGAGAATCTCCCATTCCTCCTCATCATGATGAGAATCTCCCGTTCCACCTCATCATGATGAGAATCTCCCATTCCTCCTCATCATGATGAGAATCTCCCATTCCTCCTCATCATGATGAGAATCTTCCGTTCCTCTTCATCACCATGAGAATCTCCCGTTCCACCTCATCACCATGAGAATCTCCCGTTCCACCTCATCATAATGAAAATCTCCCGTTCCACCTCATCATAATGAGAATCTCCCGTTCCACCTCATCACCATGTAAATCTCCCGTTCCACCTGATCACCAGGAGAATCTCCCGTTCCACCTCATCATAATGAGAATCTCCCGTTCCACCTCATCATAATGAGAATCTCCCGTTCCACCTCATCATAATGAGAATCTCCCGTTCCACCTCATCATAATGAGAATCTCCCGTTCCACCTCATCATGATGAGAATCTCCTGTTCCACTCATCATGATGAGAATCTCCTGTTCCACCTAATCACCATGAGAATCTCCCGTTCCACCTCATCACCATGAGAATCTCCTGTTCCACCTCATCATGATGAGAATCTCCCGTTCCACCTCATCACCATGAGAATCTCCCGTTCCACCACATCACCATGAGAATCTCCTTTTCCACCTCATCATGATGAGAATCTCCCGTTCCACCTCATCATGATGAGAATCTCCCGTTCCACCTCATCACCATGAGAATCTCCCGTTCCACCTCATCACCATGAGAATCTCCCATTCCACCTCATCACCATGAAAATCTCCCGTTCCACCTCATCATGATGAGAATCTCCCGTTGCACCTCATCACCATGAAAATCTCCCGTTCCACCTCATCATGATGAGAATCTCCCGTTCCACCTCATCATGATGAGAATCTCCCGTTCCACCTCATCACCATGAGAATCTCCCTTTCCACCTCATCATAATGAGAATCTCCTGTTCCACCTCATCATAATGAGAATCTCCCGTTCCACCTCATCACCATGAGAATCTCCCGTTCCACCTCATCACCATGAGAATCTCCTGTTCCACCTCATCATAATGAGAATCTCCCGTTCCACCTCATCATAATGAGAATCTCCCGTTCCACCTCATCACCATGAAAATCTCCCGTTCCACCTCATCACCATGAGAATCTCCCGTTCCACTCATCATGATGAGAATCTCCCGTTCCACCTCATCACCATGAGAATCTCCCGTTCCACCTCATCACCATGAAAATCTCCCGTTCCACCTCATCATGATGAGAATCTCCCGTTCCACCTCATCATAATGAGAATCTCCCGTTCCACCTCATCATAATGAGAATCTCCCGTTCCACCTCATCATAATGAGAATCTCCCGTTCCACCTCATCACCATGAGAATCTCCCGTTCCACCTCATCATGATGAGAATCTCCCGTTCCACCTCATCACCAAGAGAATCTCCCGTTCCACCTCGTCACCATGAGAATCTCCTGTTCCACCTCATCATGATGAGAATCTCCCGTTCCACCTCATCACCATGAGAATCTCCCGTTCCACCTCATCACCATGAGAATCTCCCGTTCCACCTCATCACCATGAGAATCTCCCGTTCCACCTCATCACCATGAGAATCTCCCGTTCCACCTCATCATGATGAGAATCTCCCGTTCCACCTCATCACCAAGAGAATCTCCCGTTCCTCCTCATCACCATGAGAATCTCCCGTTCCACCTCATCACCATGAAAATCTCCCGTTCCACCTCATCACCATGAAAATCTCCCGTTCCACTCATCATGATGAGAATCTCCCGTTCCACGTCATCATGTTGAGAATCTCCCATACCTCCTCATCATGGTGAGAATCTCCCGTTCCTCCTAATCATGATGAGAATCTCCCATTCCTCCTCATCATGATGAGAATCTCCCGTTCCACCTCATCACCATGAGAATCTCCCGTTCCACCTCATCACCATGAGAATCTCCCGTTCCACCTCATCACCATGAGAATCTCCCGTTCCACCTCATCACCATGAGAATCTCCCGTTCCACCTCATCACCATGAGAATCTCCTGTTCCACCTCATCATGATGAGAATCTCCCATTCCTCCTCATCATGATGAGAATCTCCTGTTCCACTCATCATGATGAGAATCTCCTGTTCCACCTAATCACCATGAGAATCTCCCGTTCCACCTCATCACCATGAGAATCTCCTGTTCCACCTCATCATGATGAGAATCTCCCGTTCCACCTCATCACCATGAGAATCTCCCGTTCCACCACATCACCATGAGAATCTCCTTTTCCACCTCATCATGATGAGAATCTCCCGTTCCACCTCATCATGATGAGAATCTCCCGTTCCACCTCATCACCATGAGAATCTCCCGTTCCACCTCATCACCATGAGAATCTCCCATTCCACCTCATCACCATGAAAATCTCCCGTTCCACCTCATCATGATGAGAATCTCCCGTTCCACCTCATCACCATGAAAATCTCCCGTTCCACCTCATCATGATGAGAATCTCCCGTTCCACCTCATCATGATGAGAATCTCCCGTTCCACCTCATCACCATGAGAATCTCCCTTTCCACCTCATCATAATGAGAATCTCCTGTTCCACCTCATCATAATGAGAATCTCCCGTTCCACCTCATCACCATGAGAATCTCCCGTTCCACCTCATCACCATGAGAATCTCCTGTTCCACCTCATCATAATGAGAATCTCCCGTTCCACCTCATCATAATGAGAATCTCCCGTTCCACCTCATCACCATGAAAATCTCCCGTTCCACCTCATCACCATGAGAATCTCCCGTTCCACTCATCATGATGAGAATCTCCCGTTCCACCTCATCATAATGAGAATCTCCCGTTCCACCTCATCATAATGAGAATCTCCCGTTCCACCTCATCACCATGAAAATCTCCCGTTCCACCTCATCATAATGAGAATCTCCCGTTCCACCTCATCACCATGAGAATCTCCCGTTCCACCTCATCACCATGAGAATCTCCCGTTCCACCTCATCATGATGAGAATCTCCCGTTCCACCTCATCACCAAGAGAATCTCCCGTTCCACCTCGTCACCATGAGAATCTCCCGTTCCACCTCATCATGATGAGAATCTCCCGTTCCACCTCATCACCATGAGAATCTCCCGTTCCACCTCATCACCATGAGAATCTCCCGTTCCACCTCATCACCATGAGAATCTCCCGTTCCACCTCATCACCATGAGAATCTCCCGTTCCACCTCATCACCATGAGAATCTCCCGTTCCACCTCATCATGATGAGAATCTCCCGTTCCACCTCATCACCAAGAGAATCTCCCGTTCCTCCTCATCACCATGAGAATCTCCCGTTCCACCTCATCACCATGAGAATCTCCCGTTCCACCTCATCACCATGAAAATCTCCCGTTCCACCTCATCACCATGAAAATCTCCCGTTCCACTCATCATGATGAGAATCTCCCGTTCCACGTCATCATGTTGAGAATCTCCCATACCTCCTCATCATGATGAGAATCTCCCGTTCCTCCTAATCATGATGAGAATCTCCCATTCCTCCTCATCATGATGAGAATCTCCCGTTCCACCTCATCACCATGAGAATCTCCCGTTCCTCCTCATCATGATGAGAATCTCCCGTTCCACCTCATCACCATGAGAATCTCCCGTTCCACCTCATCACCATGAGAATCTCCCGTTCCACCTCATCACCATGAGAATCTCCCGTTCCACCTCATCACCATGAGAATCTCCCGTTCCACCTCATCACCATGAGAATCTCCTGTTCCACCTCATCATGATGAGAATCTCCCATTCCTCCTCATCATGATGAGAATCTCCCGTTCCTCCTCATCATGATGAGAATCTCCCGTTCCTCCTCATCATGATGAGAATCTGCCGTTCCTCCTCAGCATGATGAGAATCTGCCGTTCCTCCTCATCATGATGAGAATCTGCCGTTCCTCCTCATCATGATGAGAAACTCCTGTTGCTCCTCATCACGATGAGAATCTCCTGTTCCACCTCATCACCATGAGAATCTCCCGTTCCACCTCATCACCATGAGAATCTCCCGTTCCACCTCATCACCATGAGAATCTCCCGTTCCACCTCATGATGAGAATCTCCCGTTCCTCCTCATCATGATGAGAATCTCCCATTCCACCTCATCACCATGAGAATCTCCCGTTCCACCTCGCCATGAGAATCTCCCGTTCCACCACATCACCATGAGAATCTCCCGTTCCACTCATCATGATGAGAATCTCCCATTCCACCTCATCATGATTAGAATCTTCCGTTCCACCTCATCATAATGAGAATCTCCCGTTCCACCTCATCATGATGAGAATCTCCCGTTCCACCTCATCATGATGAGAATCTCCCGTTCCACCTCATCATGATGAGAATCTCCCGTTCCACCTCATCACCATGAGAATCTCCCGTTCCACCTCATCATGATGAGAATCTCCCATTCCTCCTCATCATGATGAGAATCTCCCGTTCCACCTCATCATGATGAGAATCTCCCGTTCCACCTCATCACCATGAGAATCTCCCGTTCCTCCTCATCACCATGAGAATCTCCCGTTCCACCTCATCATGATGAGAATCTCCCATTCCTCCTCATCATGATGAGAATCTCCCGTTCCTCCTCATCACCATGAGAATCTTCCGTTCCACCTCATCATAATGAGAATCTCCCGTTCCACCTCATCATGATGAGAATCTCCCGTTCCACCTCATCATGATGAGAATCTCCCGTTCCACCTCATCATGATGAGAATCTCCCGTTCCACCTCATCACCATGAGAATCTCCCGTTCCACCTCATCATGATGAGAATCTCCCATTCCTCCTCATCATGATGAGAATCTCCCGTTCCACCTCATCATGATGAGAATCTCCCGTTCCACCTCATCACCATGAGAATCTCCCGTTCCACCTCATCATGATGAGAATCTCCCATTCCTCCTCATCATGATGAGAATCTCCCGTTCCTCCTCATCATGATGAGAATCTCCCATTCCTCCTCATCATGATGAGAATCTTCCGTTCCTCTTCATCACCATGAGAATCTCCCGTTCCACCTCATCACCATGAGAATCTCCCGTTCCACCTCATCATAATGAAAATCTCCCGTTCCACCTCATCATAATGAGAATCTCCCGTTCCACCTCATCACCATGTAAATCTCCCGTTCCACCTGATCACCAGGAGAATCTCCCGTTCCACCTCATCATAATGAGAATCTCCCGTTCCACCTCATCATAATGAGAATCTCCCGTTCCACCTCATCATAATGAGAATCTCCCGTTCCACCTCATCATAATGAGAATCTCCCGTTCCACCTCATCATGATGAGAATCTCCTGTTCCACTCATCATGATGAGAATCTCCTGTTCCACCTAATCACCATGAGAATCTCCCGTTCCACCTCATCACCATGAGAATCTCCTGTTCCACCTCATCATGATGAGAATCTCCCGTTCCACCTCATCACCATGAGAATCTCCCGTTCCACCACATCACCATGAGAATCTCCTTTTCCACCTCATCATGATGAGAATCTCCCGTTCCACCTCATCATGATGAGAATCTCCCGTTCCACCTCATCACCATGAGAATCTCCCGTTCCACCTCATCATGATGAGAATCTCCCGTTCCACCTCATCACCATGAAAATCTCCCGTTCCACCTCATCATGATGAGAATCTCCCGTTCCACCTCATCATGATGAGAATCTCCCGTTCCACCTCATCACCATGAGAATCTCCCGTTCCACCTCATCACCATGAGAATCTCCTGTTCCACCTCATCATAATGAGAATCTCCCGTTCCACCTCATCACCATGAAAATCTCCCGTTCCACCTCATCACCATGAGAATCTCCCGTTCCACCTCATCACCATGAGAATCTCCTGTTCCACCTCATCATAATGAGAATCTCCCGTTCCACCTCATCACCATGAAAATCTCCCGTTCCACCTCATCACCATGAGAATCTCCCGTTCCACTCATGATGAGAATCTCCCGTTCCACCTCATCACCATGAGAATCTCCCGTTCCACCTCATCACCATGAAAATCTCCCGTTCCACCTCATCATGATGAGAATCTCCCGTTCCACCTCATCATAATGAGAATCTCCCGTTCCACCTCATCATAATGAGAATCTCCCGTTCCACCTCATCATAATGAGAATCTCCCGTTCCACCTCATCATAATGAGAATCTCCCGTTCCACCTCATCATGATGAGAATCTCCTGTTCCACTCATCATGATGAGAATCTCCTGTTCCACCTCATCACCATGAGAATCTCCCGTTCCACCTCATCACCATAAGAATCTCCCGTTCCACTTCATCACCATGAGAATCTCCCGTTCCACCTCATCATGATGAGAATCTCCCGTTCCACCTCATCACCATGAGAATCTCCCGTTCCACCTCATCATGATGAGAATCTCCCGTTCCACCTCATCATAATGAGAATCTCCCGTTCCACGTCATCATAATGACAATCTCCCGTTCCACTCATCATGACGAGAATCTCCCGTTCCACCTCATCACCATGAGAATCTCCCGTTCCACCACATCACCATGAGAATCTCCCGTTCCACCTCATCATGATGAGAATCTCCCGTTCCACCTCATCACCATGAGAATCTCCCGTTCCACCTCATCACCATGAGAATCTCCCGTTCCACCTCATCACCATGAGAATCTCCCGTTCCACCTCATCACCATGAGAATCTCCCATTCCACCACATCATGATGAGAATCTCCCATTCCTCCTCATCATGATGAGAATCTCCCGTTCCTCTTCATCACCATGAAAATCTCCCGTTCCACCTCATCATGATGAGAATCTCCCGTTCCACCTCATCATAATGAGAATCTCCCGTTCCACCTCATCATAATGAGAATCTCCCGTTCCACCTCATCATAATGAGAATCTCCCGTTCCACCTCATCATAATGAGAATCTCCCGTTCCACCTCATCATGATGAGAATCTCCTGTTCCACTCATCATGATGAGAATCTCCTGTTCCACCTCATCACCATGAGAATCTCCCGTTCCACCTCATCACCATGAGAATCTCCTGTTCCACCTCATCATGATGAGAATCTCCCGTTCCACCTCATCACCATGAGAATCTCCCGTTCCACCACATCACCATGAGAATCTCCTGTTCCACCTCATCATGATGAGAATCTCCCGTTCCACCTCATCACCATGAGAATCTCCCGTTCCACCTCATCACCATGAGAATCTCCCGTTCCACCTCATCATGATGAGAATCTCCCGTTCCACCTCATCACCATGAGAATCTCCCGTTCCACCACATCACCATGAGAATCTCCTGTTCCACCTCATCATGATGAGAATCTCCCGTTCCACCTCATCATGATGAGAATCTCCCATTCCACCTCATCATGATGAGAATCTCCCGTTCCACCTCATCATGATGAGAATCTCCCGTTCCACCTCATCACCATGAGAATCTCCCTTTCCACCTCATCATAATGAGAATCTCCCGTTCCACCTCATCACCATGAAAATCTCCCGTTCCACCTCATCACCATGAGAATCTCCCGTTCCACTCATCATGATGAGAATCTCCTGTTCCACCTCATCATAATGAGAATCTCCCGTTCCACCACATCACCATGAGAATCTCCTTTTCCACCTCATCATGATGAGAATCTCCCGTTCCACCTCATCATGATGAGAATCTCCCGTTCCACCTCATCACCATGAGAATCTCCCGTTCCACCTCATCATGATGAGAATCTCCCGTTCCACCTCATCACCATGAAAATCTCCCGTTCCACCTCATCATGATGAGAATCTCCCGTTCCACCTCATCATGATGAGAATCTCCCGTTCCACCTCATCACCATGAGAATCTCCCTTTCCACCTCATCATAATGAGAATCTCCTGTTCCACCTCATCATAATGAGAATCTCCCGTTCCACCTCATCACCATGAGAATCTCCCGTTCCACCTCATCACCATGAGAATCTCCTGTTCCACCTCATCATAATGAGAATCTCCCGTTCCACCTCATCACCATGAAAATCTCCCGTTCCACCTCATCACCATGAGAATCTCCCGTTCCACTCATGATGAGAATCTCCCGTTCCACCTCATCACCATGAGAATCTCCCGTTCCACCTCATCACCATGAAAATCTCCCGTTCCACCTCATCATGATGAGAATCTCCCGTTCCACCTCATCATAATGAGAATCTCCCGTTCCACCTCATCATAATGAGAATCTCCCGTTCCACCTCATCATAATGAGAATCTCCCGTTCCACCTCATCATAATGAGAATCTCCCGTTCCACCTCATCATGATGAGAATCTCCTGTTCCACTCATCATGATGAGAATCTCCTGTTCCACCTCATCACCATGAGAATCTCCCGTTCCACCTCATCACCATGAGAATCTCCTGTTCCACCTCATCATGATGAGAATCTCCCGTTCCACCTCATCACCATGAGAATCTCCCGTTCCACCACATCACCATGAGAATCTCCTGTTCCACCTCATCATGATGAGAATCTCCCGTTCCACCTCATCACCATGAGAATCTCCCGTTCCACCTCATCACCATGAGAATCTCCCGTTCCACCTCATCATGATGAGAATCTCCCGTTCCACCTCATCACCATGAGAATCTCCCGTTCCACCACATCACCATGAGAATCTCCTGTTCCACCTCATCATGATGAGAATCTCCCGTTCCACCTCATCACCATGAGAATCTCCCATTCCACCTCATCATGATGAGAATCTCCCGTTCCACCTCATCATGATGAGAATCTCCCGTTCCACCTCATCACCATGAGAATCTCCCTTTCCACCTCATCATAATGAGAATCTCCCGTTCCACCTCATCACCATGAAAATCTCCCGTTCCACCTCATCACCATGAGAATCTCCCGTTCCACTCATCATGATGAGAATCTCCTGTTCCACCTCATCATAATGAGAATCTCCCGTTCCACCTCATCATAATGAGAATCTCCCGTTCCACCTCATCATAATGAGAATCTCCCGTTCCACCTCATCATAATGAGAATCTCCCGTTCCACCTCATCACCATGAGAATCTCCCGTTCCACCTCATCATAATGAGAATCTCCCGTTCCACCTCATCATAATGAGAATCTCCCGTTCCACCTCATCACCATGAAAATCTCCCGTTCCACCTCATCACCATGAGAATCTCCCGTTCCACCTCATCACCATGAGAATCTCCCGTTCCACCTCATCATGATGAGAATCTCCCGTTCCACCTCATCACCATAAGAATCTCCCGTTCCACTTCATCACCATGAGAATCTCCCGTTCCACCTCATCATGATGAGAATCTCCCGTTCCACCTCATCACCATGAGAATCTCCCGTTCCACCTCATCATGATGAGAATCTCCCGTTCCACCTCATCATAATGAGAATCTCCCGTTCCACGTCATCATAATGACAATCTCCCGTTCCACTCATCATGACGAGAATCTCCCGTTCCACCTCATCACCATGAGAATCTCCCGTTCCACCACATCACCATGAGAATCTCCCGTTCCACCTCATCATGATGAGAATCTCCCGTTCCACCTCATCACCATGAGAATCTCCCGTTCCACCTCATCACCATGAGAATCTCCCGTTCCACCTCATCACCATGAGAATCTCCCGTTCCACCTCATCACCATGAGAATCTCCCATTCCACCACATCATGATGAGAATCTCCCATTCCTCCTCATCATGATGAGAATCTCCCGTTCCTCTTCATCACCATGAGAATCTCCCGTTCCACCTCATCACCATGAGAATCTCCCGTTCCACCTCATCATAATGAGAATCTCCCGTTCCACCTCATCATAATGAGAATCTCCCGTTCCACCTCATCACCATGAGAATCTCCCGTTCCACCTCATCATAATGAGAATCTCCCGTTCCACCTCATCATAATGAGAATCTCCCGTTCCACCTCATCACCATGAGAATCTCCCGTTCCACCTCATCATAATGAGAATCTCCCGTTCCACCTCATCACCATGAGAATCTCCCGTTCCACCTCATCACCATGAGAATCTCCCGTTCCACCTCATCATGATGATAATCTTTTTTTAACACATTAACATTTAAACAACAAAGTTAGTAACACGCCACATTAAAAATCTCTGCAAGAGAAGCGGATATTTTCGGTGTTCTCTTTCAAAAGTGAACCAAATCTACCTAAAACCTCTTGACAGTTTTCCATTCGGACATGTAGAGAATGATTTATCACATAACCACTCAGTTGTTGTGGTGGGATGGAGGGCAGGGTGGGTGAACGCCGTGGCTCATAAAGGGATGGACATGGTCAGCAGCAGGTTAAACCTGCCCCCCCCCCCCCCACCATCCCAGCAGCAGCAGCCTGTTGATCCTGACGGCAGGCCCTACACACACTCAGGCCTGAAGGACACACCCACACACACCCACACACACCCACCCAAACCGACACCCACACACACCAACACACACCCAAACCGACACCCACACACACAGCCAAACACCCCCACACACACACAAACCCACACACACACACCCACCTCCACACACATCCACACACACCCATCCCCCTCACCCGCACCCCCACACCCACACTCACACACCCACCCCCACATCCACACACACACATCCACACAGACACCCACACACCCACACCCACACACACGCCCACCCAAACCGACACCCACACACACCCTAACACCCACCCACACACCCACATCCACACACACACCCACACACCCACACACACAGCCAAACACCCCCACACACACACACACCCACACTCACACACCCACCTCCACACACATCCACACACACCCATCCCCCTCACCCGCACCCCCACACCCACACACAAACACACACACACACCCACACACCCAAACCGACACCCACACACACACAACCACCCACACCCACACACCCACACTCACACACACCCACCCACCCCCAAAAACCCACCCCCACATCCACACAAACCAACACAAACTCCTACACCCACACCCACCCCCACACCCACCCATACTCACCCACCCACACCCACACACACACCCACACACACTCACACACACCTACCTAAACCGACACCCACACACACCCAGACACACACACACACCCACCCACACCGACACACCCACCCACACAAACACCCACACACCCACCAAACACCCAGACACCCACCCACCCAAACCGACACCCACACACCCAAACCCACATCCACACACATACCCACCCACTCCCTCCCAAACGCACACCCACACACCCACAGCCAAACACCCACACACAAACCCACACACACACCCACCCACACACACCCGCACCCACATACTCATACACCCAAACCCACACCCCCACATCCACACACAGCCACACACACCCACACCCAACCAAACCGACACCCACAGCCAAACACCCACACTCACACAAACACACACCCATACTCACACACCCACACACACCCACCTCCACCTCCACCCACACACACACCCACACACACACCCACACACACACCCACACGCAAACCCACACACACCCACATCCACCCACACACACACACTACATATGTTTAAGCTCTTTATTGTTTTGGTGATTCAAAAATGTGCATGGTGTGTGTTTGCTGACCAGCAGAGGTGCTTTGTATCCGTAGACGGCAGTGAGCCACAGATCCCCGTTTCTGCTGCTGCAGTGTTCAGAATACGGCTGGATGACGATGTCCTGATCCGAAGGGTCGCTCTGAAAACACACAACCAGCTGTAAACACACAGATATCCCATGAAGCACTGCAGGTCACACATGTTCTCTTCTCCGGTTGTTTAAGCCTCCAGGACGCTTATTCTGACAGAAAAAATTAATGTCACTGTTGACAGAGAATCTCTTCACCTCTGAGCTGTGCTGAAGCGGCCCCCATCTGAGAGGGTCCAGGATCTGCCAGAAGGTCAAAACCAGCACATCCAGCAGAAAAACCCAGAGCAGGACACAAGTGGATTGCTGCACACGGGTCTGTGTGGAGAATACGAGACCTCTTTACATTCCCACCTGATCATTCAGAAAGCAAAGCGTCAGCTTGGGACTTACCTTTGGCCTGATGCTGCAGAGTGAATAGACCTGCAACGTCTTGGCCAACAGCACAGCAAAGCCCACGGTGTGTCCCACAGAGAGGGTCCACAAACGAGCCTTCAGAAACAGCCATTACACCAGTTAAACCAGTTCAGACTGACTTCTGCTTTCCTTTCTGGGACTTGGTTTGCGTTTCTATCTGCAACGAACACCTGAAGTGGCAGGGTGCGCTCTCCACCCGCTGTATGATTCTCCATATTAGCCATAAACACCCAGCCAATCACAGGATACTTCTCCAAGAAAGTTCTGATTGTCGTTTGTGAATGAGCTGGCTTCAAGAACCGATTCCTGTCCAGGAGAACCGAATCTTTAGGGGGGGGCAGGACTTTACTGTGATTGACACACCATGCAGTCAGTCCCGCAGGAACTAGGACAAGGATCTGATCAGGCTTGGTTCACGCACTAAACAATCTTATTTTTAATAAAAAGAAAATGCTCATAAAGAAGGCTCTAATGATTAAAAATCAAAATAATCTCTGACATCTCTTTCCTGACAAACGAGTGAAATGCTAAAGTAGACTAAAGTAGAAACTGAATGAACTGTTTGGGAGTCGGAAGAGTCGGCTCTTCAAAAGAATCCAGGTGAAAAGAAGTGAATCAGTGAAGAGTCGACCTTTCTGACTGTTTGGCTGGTGTGTCAAGAACAAACCACCAGATGTCTCCAACCATGTCCGCCAGAACAAATCGGCGCCATTTTGCTCTGACGGATGATGTAACAGGCTGAGGCTTACGTAGAGGCCACGCCCCCTCCTCGGATCTCCTGTGACACCCAACCAAATTTGCTTGTCTCGTTCTCTCAAGCCCACCTTCACTGTTCTCATTCATCCTGATGGTACTGATGGTACTGATGGTGCTGATGGTGCTGATGGTGCTGTTGGTGCTGTTGGTGCTGATGGTGCTGATGGTGCTGATGGTGCTGATGGTGCTGATGGTACTGATGGTGCTGTTGGTGCTGATGGTGCTGTTGGTGCTGTTGGTGCTGTTGGTGCTGATGGTGCTGATGGTGCTGATGGTGCTGTTGGTGCTGATGGTGCTGATGGTGCTGATGGTTCTGATGGTGCTGATGGTTCTGATGGTGCTGTTGGTGCTGTTGGTGCTGATGGTGCTGATGGTGCTGATGGTGCTGATGGTACTGATGGTTCTGATGGTGCTGATGGTACTGATGGTACTGATGGTGCTGTTGGTTCTGATGGTGCTGATGGTTCTGATGGTGCTGATGGTACTGATGGTTCTGATGGTGCTGATGGTTCTGATGGTGCTGATGGTGCTGTTGGTTCTGATGGTGCTGATGGTTCTGATGGTGCTGATAGTGCTGTTGGTTCTGATGGTACTGATGGTACTGATGGTGCTGTTGGTTCTGATGGTGCTGATGGTTCTGATGGTGCTGATGGTGCTGATGGTACTGATGGTGCTGATGGTTCTGATGGTGCTGATGGTGCTGATGGTTCTGATGGTACTGATGGTTCTGATGGTGCTGATGGTACTGATGGTACTGATGGTGCTGTTGGTTCTGATGGTGCTGATGGTTCTGATGGTGCTGATGGTACTGATGGTTCTGATGGTGCTGATGGTTCTGATGGTGCTGATGGTGCTGTTGGTTCTGATGGTGCTGATGGTTCTGATGGTGCTGATGGTGCTGATGGTGCTGATGGTACTGATGGTGCTGATGGTGCTGATGGTGCTGATGGTACTGATGGTGCTGTTGGTGCTGATGGTGCTGATGGTGCTGATGGTTCTGATGGTGCTGATGGTGCTGATGGTGCTGATGGTGCTGATGGTGCTGATGGTGCTGATGGTTCTGATGGTGCTGATGGTGCTGATGGTTCTGATGGTGCTGATGGTGCTGTTGGTTCTGATGGTGCTGATGGTTCTGATGGTGCTGATGGTGCTGTTGGTTCTGATGGTGCTGATGGTACTGATGGTGCTGATGGTGCTGATGGTGCTGTTGGTGCTGATGGTGCTGTTGGTGCTGATGGTGCTGATGGTGCTGATGGTTCTGATGGTGCTGATGGTTCTGATGGTGCTGATGGTGCTGTTGGTGCTGATGGTGCTGATGGTGCTGATGGTTCTGATGGTGCTGATGGTGCTGATGGTTCTGATGGTACTGATGGTTCTGATGGTGCTGATGGTGCTGATGGTGCTGTTGGTGCTGATGGTGCTGATGGTACTGATGGTTCTGATGGTGCTGATGGTTCTGATGGTTCTGATGGTGCTGTTGGTTCTGATGGTGCTGATGGTGCTGTTGGTGCTGATGGTGCTGATGGTGCTGATGGTGCTGATGGTGCTGATGGTACTGATGGTTCTGATGGTGCTGATGGTACTGATGGTACTGATGGTGCTGTTGGTTCTGATGGTGCTGATGGTGCTGATGGTTCTGATGGTGCTGATGGTTCTGATGGTGCTGATGGTGCTGATGGTTCTGATGGTTCTGATGGTTCTGATGGTGCTGATGGTACTGATGGTGCTGATGGTGCTGATGGTACTGATGGTGCTGATGGTGCTGATGGTACTGATGGTGCTGATGGTGCTGAACTTACCGAGCAGAGCGTCTCCAACACGGCGCCCGGCAGCGAGTCTCCGTTCAGGCCGGAGAGTGGGACCGAGGATGAGGAGAGGAGGATGCCCAGCAGCAGCAGCTGGTCCAGGGATGCGCTGCCAGACATCAGCAGCCTGGAAGCAGACGGACACGTCAGGTGGGAGGAGGCTACACATGCAGGCAGACTACCGAGGCTGTACCAGCGTTGGTGGTTGAAGATGACGAAGCAGAGGATGATCAGAGTGATGAAGATGATTAAAGCAGCAACTGATGCCATGATGCAGTAGAGGATGAAGCTGACATGACGGTGCTGCAGAAGGACCAGTGTCTGGTCTCTAGCTGCTCGTCCACCTGCAGGGTTGATGGAGCCACGTTTAGTTTTTAGAAGAGGCAGGAGCAGATGTTACGCAACTTTAGATTCTGACCTTTGAACTTCAGCAGGTTGTTCATCAGGCGAAGCTGCTGGGTGCTCGTGTTAAACTCTCCCACCTGCACGCCGCTGCCCCCTGACAACATGACACGTACAAACACCTGACAACATGTATAAACCTGCTGCCGCACGTTCTCCACTCTACAGACTGGTTTTCAGTGGTTTTTATCACCTTGAAACTGGATCAAGTCGATCGATGACATTCTCTCTCCGTTCCGAAAGAAAACTGGACCCTGAAGACAAGAAGCATATATCAGCAACATCGTCTGGCTCTTGTCAGTCTCAGTCCAGACTGTAGTGGTTTAAAGCATCTACTGGAAATTATCAGGTGTGTTTCAGTCTGTGTCAGACCTGAAACGCACCTGAAACACACCTGAAAGGCACCTGAAAATCAACTGAAACCCAACTAAAACTCACCTGAAACACACCTGAAAGGCACCTGAAAATCAACTGAAACCCAACTAAAACTCACCTGAAACACACCTGAAAGGCACCTGAAAATCAACTGAAACCCAACTAAAACTCACCTGAAACACACCTGACAGGCACCTGAAAATCAACTGAAACCCAACTAAAACTCACCTGAAACACACCTGAAAGGCACCTGAAAATCAACTGAAACCCAACTAAAACTCACCTGAAACACACCTGAAAGGCACCTGAAAATCAACTGAAACCCAACTAAAACTCACCTGAAACACACCTGACAGGCACCTGAAAATCAACTGAAACCCAACTAAAACTCACCTGAAACACACCTGAAAGGCACCTGAAAATCAACTGAAACCCAACTAAAACACACCTGAAACGCACCTGAAACACACCTGAAACACACTTGAAACACACCTGAATAGCACCTGAAACACACCTGAATAGCACCTGAAACACACCTGAAACGCACCTGAAAATCAACTGAAACCCAACTAAAACACACCTGAAACACACCTGAATAGCACCTGAAACACACCTGAATAGCACCTGAAAATCAACTGAAACCCAACTAAAACGCACCTGAAACACACCTGAATAGCACCTGAAACACACCTGAATAGCACCTGAAACACACTTGAATAGCACCTGAAAATCAACTGAAACCCAACTAAAACACACCTGAAACACACCTGAATAGCACCTGAAACACACCTGAATAGCACCTGAAACACACCTGAAACGCACCTGAAAATCAACTGAAACCCAACTAAAACTCACCTGAAACACACCTGAAACACACCTGAATAGCACCTGAAACACACCTGAAACACACCTGAATAGCACCTGAAACACACCTGAAACGCACCTGAAAGGCACCTGAAACACACCTGAATAACACCTGAAACACACCTGAATAGCACCTGAAACACACCTGAAACGCACCTGAATAGCACCTGAAACACACCTGAAACACACCTGAAAGGCACCTGAAAATCAACTGAAACCCAACTAAAACACACCTGAAACACACCTGAAACGCACCTGAAAATCAACTGAAACCCAACTAAAACTCACCTGAAACACACCTGAAAGGCACCTGAAAATCAACTGAAACCCAACTAAAACACACCTGGCACGCACCTGAAACCCAACTAAAACACACCTGAATAGCACCTGAAACACACCTGAATAGCACCTGAAACACACCTGAAACGCACCTGAAAATCAACTGAAACCCAACTAAAACACACCTGGCACGCACCTGAAACCCAACTAAAACACACCTGAATAGCACCTGAAACACACCTGAATAGCACCTGAAACACACCTGAAACGCACCTGAAAATCAACTGAAACCCAACTAAAACACACCTGAAACACACCTGACTAGCACCTGAAAATCAACTGAAACCCAACTAAAACGCACCTGAAACACACCTGAATAGCACCTGAAACACACCTGAATAGCACCTGAAACACACTTGAATAGCACCTGAAACACACCTGAATAGCACCTGAAACACACCTGAATAGCACCTGAAACACACCTGAAACGCACCTGAAAGGCACCTGAAAATCAACTGAAACCCAACTAAAACGCACCTGAAACACACCTGAAACACACCTGAAACAGCACCTGAAACACACCTGAAACACACCTGAAACACACCTGAATAGCACCTGAAACACACCTGAAACGCACCTGAAACACACCTGAAAGGCACCTGAAAATCAACTGAAACGCACCTGAAACACACCTGAATAGCACCTGAAACACACCTGAATAGCACCTGAAAGGCACCTGAAACGCACCTGAAACACACCTGAAACGCACCTGAAACACACCTGAATAGCACCTGAAACACACCTGAATAGCACCTGAATAACACCTGAAACACACCTGAAACACACCTGAATAGCACCTGAATAACACCTGAAACACACCTGAAACACACCTGAATAGCACCTGAATAACACCTGAAACACACCTGAATAGCACCTGAAACACACCTGAAACACACCTAAAACACACCTGACCATAGACCGTATATAAAGAGATGAACGGAGCCTCCGTGACGTCACCCGTAGGTTTTCTGAAAAGCTGCATTGAAGCTCAGTGGCAAAGAAAAGAGGATATATTTTTCATTATAAATCTGTTATTATATTAGCAAAATTTTACATTTGCAAATGTAAATATAATAAGCAAAAACCCTGTATTTATACATTTCTATTATGACACTCTGACTTATATAAAACGTATCAGGAACTTACAACAAAAAGGCCTTAAAAACACTAAATATTTGTCTCACCTACAAACTTTTTGAATGTGTCTAAGATTCTTACATAATCCCCCCCCCCCAGCATAATTTTTCTTTGTTTTTTTCTTGCTCTTTTTTTTTGTCATTGTATACTGAATGTATACTGTATGTTCTATCCTTTATTACAATAGGGAAAATAAAAATAAAAAATTGTAAAAAAATTGAAGCTCAGCTGGCGGTTCCTACCGTCGCCATGTTGGCAGCGTCATGCGTGTCGTCTCACCCGGAAAATACAAATATGGGCAAAGGGGTGGAGCTGAGAGGGGGGCTGTGAGCGTCATGGTGGATGACTGACATCGAGCGAACTCCGAGCTTTCTGTAGCTAAGAGCTAACCGAGCTAACCCGGAGATAACAGGAGCTAACCAGCTAACGGAGGTAAGCGGGCTAAAGCTAAGTCACGTTGTTAACCGGCTAAAAACCACGGTTGTTCTACGTTCTTCTGACTTGGAGCCAGAAATCGGGTACCTGTCAATCAAAAGGACACGCCCCTAAATATGCCGAACTTTGAGATTAAATTACTTTTAAACAGGCGAGTTAGAAAAAAATTCACTCCCCCCACAGTTGTCATGAAGGTAAACCTGACCTATTAAACCTAAAATGGATTTTTGTACCAGGCTGTAAACATGTTTATTCCTGCTGTAAACATGTTTATTTCTGCTGTAAACATGTTTATTCCTGCTGTGAAGTTGGTCTTTTTAACATAGGAGTCTATGGGGATTTGCTCTGTTTTGCAGCCCCTAGTGGATGAAGGGGGAACTGCAGTTTTATGAACTTCCGTATCGGCTTCACTTTAACCGCCAGAGGTTGCCGCTTGCACCTGACACACACCTGAAAAGCAAATGAAACACTCAAAACACACCAGAAAAGCACATAAATTTCACCTGAAACAAACCCGAATTGCACCCGAAACACACCTGTGTTCCAGGTGTGTTCCAGGTGTGTTCCAGGTGTGTTCCAGGTGCGTGATTGGCTTACAGTGATGCCTTCAAACTGCGTGTTCTTCACGGCTTCCAGCAGAATCTTCCCGGCCTCCTCCTCGCCGACCGTACCGTTTCTGCGTGTGCCGTATTTCTCCCGGTGCTTCAGCACCTCCATCACCTGACTCAGAGCTCGGGCAGCAACCCAAACGGCATCGTAAGCAAAGGAATGGAGCGGGCTGACCTGTGAGCCGAGCTGGGTCAGCTGTCTGAGGTAGGAGTTCTGGTAGTTCTGGACAGTCTGTGGGAGGAGAGCGCTGTCAGAGGGTTGCTCTGGTTGATGTTATCGTCACATCAAGCAGAAGAACATCAGAGCTGACCCAGGAGAAAGGTACTGACCCAGGAGAACGGTACTGACCAAGGAGAAAGGTACTGACTCAGGAGAAAGGTACTGACCCAGGAGAAAGGTACTGACCCAGGAGAACGGTACTGACTCAGGAGAACGGTACTGACCCAGGAGAAACGTACTGACCCAGGAGAAAGGTACTGACTCAGGAGAAAGGTACTGACCCAGGAGAAAGGTACTGACCCAGGAGAAAGGTACTGACTCAGGAGAAAGGTACTGACCCAGGAGAAAGGTACTGACTCAGGAGAAAGGTACTGACTCAGGAGAAAGGTACTGACCCAGGAGAAAGGTACTAACTCAGGAGAAAGGTACTGACCCAGGAGAAAGGTACTGACCCAGGAGAAAGGTACTGACTCAGGAGAAAGGTACTGACCCAGGAGAAAGGTACTGACTCAGGAGAAAGGTACTGACCCAGGAGAAAGGTACTGACCCAGGAGAAAGGTACTGACCCAGGAGAAAGGTACTGACCCAGGAGAACGGTACTGACCCAGGAGAACGGTACTGACTCAGGAGAACGGTACTGACTCAGGAGAACGGTACTGACCCAGGAGAACGGTACTGACCCAGGAGAAAGGTACTGACCCAGGAGAACGGTACTGACCCAGGAGAACGGTACTGACTCAGGAGAAAGGTACTGACCCAGGAGAACGGTACTGACTCAGGAGAACGGTACTGACTCAGGAGAACGGTACTGACCCAGGAGAACGGTACTGACTCAGGAGAAAGGTACTGACTCAGGAGAAAGGTACTGACCCAGGAGAACGGTACTGACCCAGGAGAAAGGTACTGACCAAGGAGAACGGTACTGACTCAGGAGAAAGGTACTGACCCAGGAGAAAGGTACTGACCCAGGAGAAAGGTACTGACTCAGGAGAAAGGTACTGACCCAGGAGAAAGGTACTGACTCAGGAGAAAGGTACTGACCCAGGAGAACGGTACTGACTCAGGAGAAAGGTACTGACCCAGGAGAAAGGTACTGACCGAGGAGAAAGGTACTGACCCAGGAGAACGGTACTAACTCAGGAGAACGGTACTGACCCAGGAGAACGGTACTGACCCAGGAGAACGGTACTGACCCAGGAGAACGGTACTGACCCAGGAGAAAGGTACTGACTCAGGAGAAAGGTACTGACCCAGGAGAACGGTACTGACTCAGGAGAAGGGTACTGACCCAGGAGAAAGGTACTGACCCAGGAGAACGGTACTGACCCAGGAGAACGGTACTGACCGAGGAGAAAGGTACTGACCCAGGAGAACGGTACTGACCCAGGAGAACGGTACTGACCCAGGAGAAAGGTACTGACCCAGGAGAACGGTACTGACCCAGGAGAACGGTACTGACTCAGGAGAAGGGTACTGACCCAGGAGAACGGTACTGACCCAGGAGAACGGTACTGACCGAGGAGAAAGGTACTGACCCAGAAGAAAGGTACTGACCCAGGAGAACGGTACTGACTCAGGAGAACGGTACTGACCCAGGAGAAAGGTACTGACCCAGGAGAACGGTACTGACTCAGGAGAACGGTACTGACCCAGGAGAACGGTACTGACCCAGGAGAACGGTACTGACCCAGGAGAAAGGTACTGACTCAGGAGAAGGGTACTGACTCAGGAGAAGGGTACTGACCCAGGAGAAAGGTACTGACCCAGGAGAACGGTACTGACTCAGGAGAACGGTACTGACCCAGGAGAACGGTACTGACCCAGGAGAACGGTACTGACCCAGGAGAAAGGTACTGACCCAGGAGAACGGTACTGACTCAGGAGAACGGTACTGACCCAGGAGAACGGTACTGACCCAGGAGAAAAGTACTGACTCAGGAGAAAGGTACTGACCCAGGAGAACGGTACTGACCCAGGAGAAAGGTACTGACCCAGGAGAACGGTACTGACTCAGGAGAACGGTACTGACCCAGGAGAACGGTACTGACCCAGGAGAAAAGTACTGACTCAGGAGAAAGGTACTGACCCAGGAGAACGGTACTGACCGAGGAGAACGGTACTGACCCAGGAGAACGGTACTGACCGAGGAGAACGGTACTGACCCAGGAGAACGGTACTGACTCAGGAGAACGGTACTGACCCAGGAGAACGGTACTGACCCAGGAGAAAGGTACTGACTCAGGAGAAAGGTACTGACCCAGGAGAACGGTACTGACTCAGGAGAACGGTACTGACCCAGGAGAACGGTACTGACCGAGGAGAACGGTACTGACTCAGGAGAAAGGTACTGACCCAGGAGAAAGGTACTGACCGAGGAGAACGGTACTGACCCAGGAGAACGGTACTGACTCAGGAGAAAGGTACTGACCCAGGAGAACGGTACTGACTCAGGAGAACGGTACTGACCCAGGAGAACGGTACTGACCCAGGAGAAAGGTACTGACTCAGGAGAAAGGTACTGACCCAGGAGAAAGGTACTGACCCAGGAGAACGGTACTGACCCAGGAGAACGGTACTGACCCAGGAGAAAGGTACTGACCCAGGAGAAAGGTACTGACCCAGGAGAAAGGTACTGAGCCAGGAGAACGGTACTGAGCCAGGAGAACGGTACTGACTCAGGAGAAAGGTACTGACCCAGGAGAAAGGTACTGACCCAGGAGAACGGTACTGACTCAGGAGAAAGGTACTGACCCAGGAGAAAGGTACTGACTCAGGAGAACGGTACTGACTCAGGAGAACGGTACTGACCCAGGAGAAAGGTACTGACCCAGGAGAAAGGTACTGACTCAGGAGAAAGGTACTGACCCAGGAGAAAGGTACTGACTCAGGAGAAAGGTACTGACCCAGGAGAAAGGTGCTGACCCAGGAGAAAGGTGCTGACCCAGGAGAACGGTACTGACCCAGGAGAACGGTACTGACCCAGGAGAAAGGTACTGACCCAGGAGAACGGTACTGACTCAGGAGAACGGTACTGACTCAGGAGAAAGGTACTGACCCAGGAGAAAGGTACTGACTCAGGAGAAAGGTACTGACTCAGGAGAACGGTACTGACTCAGGAGAAAGGTACTGACCCAGGAGAAAGGTACTGACCCAGGAGAAAGGTACTGACTCAGGAGAACGGTACTGACCCAGGAGAAAGGTACTGACTCAGGAGAAAGGTACTGACCCAGGAGAACGGTGCTGACCCAGGAGAACGGTACTGACCCAGGAGAAAGGTACTGACCCAGGAGAACGGTACTGACCCAGGAGAACGGTACTGACCGAGGAGAACGGTACTGACCGAGGAGAAAGGTACTGACTCAGGAGAACGGTACTGACTCAGGAGAAAGGTACTGACCCAGGAGAAAGGTACTGACCCAGGAGAAAGGTACTGACCCAGGAGAACGGTACTGACTCAGGAGAAAGGTACTGACCCAGGAGAACGGTGCTGACCCAGGAGAACGGTACTGACCCAGGAGAAAGGTACTGACCCAGGAGAACGGTACTGACCCAGGAGAAAGGTACTGACCCAGGAGAAAGGTACTGAGCCAGGAGAACGGTACTGAGCCAGGAGAACGGTACTGACTCAGGAGAAAGGTACTGACCCAGGAGAACGGTACTGACCCAGGAGAAAGGTACTGACCAAGGAGAACGGTACTGACTCAGGAGAAAGGTACTGACCCAGGAGAAAGGTACTGACCCAGGAGAAAGGTACTGACTCAGGAGAAAGGTACTGACCCAGGAGAAAGGTACTGACTCAGGAGAAAGGTACTGACCCAGGAGAACGGTACTGACTCAGGAGAAAGGTACTGACCCAGGAGAAAGGTACTGACCGAGGAGAAAGGTACTGACCCAGGAGAACGGTACTAACTCAGGAGAACGGTACTGACCCAGGAGAACGGTACTGACCCAGGAGAACGGTACTGACCCAGGAGAACGGTACTGACCCAGGAGAAAGGTACTGACTCAGGAGAAAGGTACTGACCCAGGAGAACGGTACTGACTCAGGAGAAGGGTACTGACCCAGGAGAAAGGTACTGACCCAGGAGAACGGTACTGACCCAGGAGAACGGTACTGACCGAGGAGAAAGGTACTGACCCAGGAGAACGGTACTGACCCAGGAGAACGGTACTGACCCAGGAGAACGGTACTGACCCAGGAGAACGGTACTGACTCAGGAGAAGGGTACTGACCCAGGAGAACGGTACTGACCCAGGAGAACGGTACTGACCGAGGAGAAAGGTACTGACCCAGAAGAAAGGTACTGACCCAGGAGAACGGTACTGACTCAGGAGAACGGTACTGACCCAGGAGAAAGGTACTGACCCAGGAGAACGGTA
The DNA here is from genome assembly GCF_933228915.1 of Telmatherina bonti. Classification (NCBI taxonomy): domain Eukaryota; kingdom Metazoa; phylum Chordata; class Actinopteri; order Atheriniformes; family Telmatherinidae; genus Telmatherina; species Telmatherina bonti. The sequence goes on from NC_136613.1 coordinate 3,521,389, forward strand.
CTGACTCAGGAGAACGGTACTGACCCAGGAGAACGGTACTGACCCAGGAGAACGGTACTGACCCAGGAGAAAGGTACTGACTCAGGAGAAGGGTACTGACTCAGGAGAAAGGTACTGACCCAGGAGAACGGTACTGACTCAGGAGAAAGGTACTGACCCAGGAGAACGGTACTGACTCAGGAGAACGGTACTGACCCAGGAGAACGGTGCTGACCCAGGAGAACGGTACTGACCCAGGAGAAAGGTACTGACCCAGGAGAACGGTACTGACCCAGGAGAACGGTACTGACCGAGGAGAACGGTACTGACCGAGGAGAAAGGTACTGACTCAGGAGAACGGTACTGACTCAGGAGAAAGGTACTGACCCAGGAGAAAGGTACTGACCCAGGAGAACGGTACTGACCCAGGAGAACGGTACTGACCCAGGAGAACGGTACTGACCCAGGAGAAAGGTACTGACCCAGGAGAAAGGTACTGACTCAGGAGAACGGTACTGACCCAGGAGAAAGGTACTGACCCAGGAGAAAGGTACTGACTCAGGAGAACGGTACTGACTCAGGAGAACGGTACTGACCCAGGAGAACGGTACTGACTCAGGAGAACGGTACTGACCCAGGAGAAAGGTACTGACTCAGGAGAAAGGTACTGACTCAGGAGAAAGGTACTGACTCAGGAGAAAGGTGCTGACTCAGGAGAAAGGTGCTGACCCAGGAGAAAGGTACTGACCCAGGAGAACGTTACTGACTCAGGAGAAAGGTACTGACCCAGGAGAAAGGTACTGACTCAGGAGAAAGGTACTGACCCAGGAGAAAGGTACTGACCCAGGAGAACGGTACTGACCCAGGAGAAAGGTGCTGACCCAGGAGAAAGGTGCTGACCCAGGAGAAAGGTGCTGACCCAGGAGAAAGGTGCTGACCCAGGAGAACGGTACTGACTCAGGAGAAAGGTACTGACCCAGGAGAACGGTACTGGCCCAGGAGAACGGTACTGACCCAGGATAAAGGTACTGACCCAGGAGAACGGTACTGGCCCAGGAGAACGGTACTGGCCCAGGAGAACGGTACTGACTCAGGAGAAAGGTACTGACCCAGGAGAAAGGTACTGACCCAGGAGAAAGGTACTGACCCAGGAGAACGGTACTGACCCAGGAGAAAGGTGCTGACCCAGGAGAAAGGTGCTGACCCAGGAGAACGGTGCTGACCCAGGAGAAAGGTACTGACCCAGGAGAACGGTGCTGACCCAGGAGAACGGTACTGACCCAGGAGAACGGTGCTGACCCAGGAGAAAGGTACTGACCCAGGAGAACGGTACTGACTCAGGAGAAAGGTACTGACCCAGGAGAAAGGTACTGACTCAGGAGAAAGGTACTGACCCAGGAGAACGGTACTGACCCAGGAGAACGGTACTGACTCAGGAGAAAGGTACTGACCCAGGAGAACGGTACTGACCCAGGAGAAAGGTACTGACCCAGGAGAAAGGTACTGACCCGTCCAGAGACACCAGGTGTAGTTTTGCTGCTGAACTGTCTGGTCTGCAGCCTGATGGACCCATCTGCAGCCATCAGCAGACTGCTGGCTGTGCAGGCTGAAGACCTCCACCCCAGCCTCCATCCAGCCGGTCCTCCAGTCACTACGATCCACTGGTACCGAGCCCCAAACAGGTCCAATCTGTGAGCCTGAATGTGACAGAAATATTTACAAGCATTCAGTTGTAAAAACGGCTGACGTTTCCTGAAGTAAAGGACTGAAGCAGGAGCAGAGGAGCAGAAGGCCCGGCACTCACACAGCAGAAAACGTCAGAGGCAGAATCAGCGCCGAACTGTCCGATGATGATGCGAACGTCTCCATCCTGCGGAGTAGAACTCACATCCAGAAACGGTTCTGTTTGACCTGACTCAGCCTGGAAGCTGGGTTTAAAGCATTCAGTACCTTCAGCTTCTTCAGGCTGCTGCAGGCGTCTTCAGAGAAGCTTTCTGCAGCAACCAGCCGGACGTCGGCTTTCAGCAGCTGCCGGATCAAATCCTTCTTCATCTGCAGAGACAGAAGCAGACCAGTTAGGACGCCACACGGACCCTGGAAATGGGTTTCAGTGGAAAAGCTCTGGAAGGACGGGAACACTGAATGGTTTTGTAACAAACTGAGTCTCTTTATGTCATGATTTGGGTGTTGCTGTGCCTTGGTTTTGGGTTTCCTGTTTTATTTTGTAGTTTTTCCTGTTTGGTTCTCTTTGTTTTTTTTTTAGGTTTATTGATTTCCGGTTCATTGAGTTCACCTGGTCTGGTTTCAGTTCATTCACTACACCTGTTTCTTGTTTGGTTCCCAGTGCATTTATACCCCTCAGTTTCAGTTTTTGGTTGCAGGATCACTTAGTTCTTTGGTTTGCTTGTTAGTCTCCTGCGTTCCTCCCGTGGGAAATAAATCAGTCTCAAACCTGCATCCCTGTTCCCTCCTCTCTGCATTTGGGTCCTCCCCTTCCCCACCGCCTGCCATGACACTTTATGCACTAAACTAGCAGAGGAAGATTATCCACATGTAGCACAGCTGCCAGTCTCCCTGGAGTCCAAGTCCCAGAGTGGCCAGTCCTCAGAGAAAGATCCAGACCTCATTTAGCAGATTGTGTGTAAAGTTCACAACAGTCCAGTTCAGAGAAGGCTGAACAAGTAAGGCTTGTTGGGAGGAGATCAGGTCAGATTAGTCTGGATTTTTAATCCCCTGACGGGGGATCCGTTTGCCACCACACAGCGTTCACGTCAAGCAGAGGAAACACCTGATGGCAGAGCCTCGCCTTTCAGGAAGTTAAAAAAATACATACAATAAATATGAATATTTTTCACTAATCTGTATTTAAAATACATTTTCAGTTTTACTACATACATATTTCTGACTTATCACAAAACATTTGCCAAATTTGAGTTTTCCCCGATGGCTGAAACCCTGGGTGAGGCGGTGGCGAGCCGTCTGAAATCCAGAACCAACTGGGTAGCATCTCGGTCTACTGCCAATATGAGCTTTTCATAAATATCACTTTTATACCGAGACTTTCTACAGTCTGTGTGAGGTATCCATGCCGATCGGCCCAGTTCACCAGGACCGGTTCACCAGGCCCAGTTCACCAGGACCAGTTCACCAGGACCAGATGTTGGTGTGTGTGTCGCTTCACCTCAGGCTGCCCGGGACCTTCCTTCGTGACGACGCCGACTCTCCTCCACTTGTAGCGCTGCAGCAGCTTCACCGTGGCCTGGTTCAGGGTCCGGTCTGACGGCACGGTGCTGAACAGGTTCCGGTACCACTTCCTGTTGGACAGGCTGGGGGACGAGGCCGCAAAGGACACCTGGCACATGGACCGACAGTGGGTGAGGACAGCGGGTGAGGACACATGGGGGGACAGCGGGTGAGGACTGCGGGTGAGGACTGCGGGTGAGAACTGAGCGTTGCACCTGCAGCAGGTTGAAGGCGGGCAGCGAGCGCGCGATGAGCGCGGTCACCGGCGGACACGCGGCTCCGAACAGCAGCAGGGAGCGAGGTCCCGCCCACATGGCGTCAAACAGGACTCTGAGAGCTTCTGCTGGATCACACTGCAGAACAAGACGACACCAACAGCCAGATCAGAACGTCTCCAAGTCCTTCTCGTGACCCAGAGACGCTGGACGGGCTCGGCAGAAGACCTGAACACCTGCTTGCATTGTCTCCAGGTGAACAGGTTGACTGGAAACAGGTGGGTGCCATGGTTGGGTATAACAGGAGCATCACCTGAGAGGCTCAGATCACAAACAAAGACGTGGCAAAGTTTGCAAACCAGCGCGTGATCACATCGTCTGACAGCTTCTCAACAACTGCAGGAGTTCAGACATTTCATCGCCTCCATGACATCATCAGAAGATGGAGAGAATCTGGAGTAATTCCTGTATGGCGGGGACCAGGCTGAAAGCCAGCGCTGCATTAAAAAGCCACGTCATTGTGTGAAGTAGATCGCTGGACAGACACAGGAACATGTCAGAAAACTGGCTAACGCAGCTCGCTGTTACTCGTCGCTACACGGATCCAGACCGCGATCTGTGACGATGGAACATGGAGGCAACGTGATCCTGTCCAGATGGACTGGAACCTGCTGAAAGATTCACATGAAAATCTAATCAAACTGATTAGTTTGAAGATTAAATACATTGTTTCTGTAGAGATTAAAGGTTAACCAGGATCAGTGAATCCCTGCTTTCTGTGTTACTGCAGACCAGGTCCCTGATTGGCATGTTGGGAAGACTCCATTAGCTGCTGCTGCGTTGGGAAGACTCCATTAGCTGCTGCTGCGTTGGGAAGACTCCATTAGCTGCTTCTGCGTTGGGAAGACTCCATTAGCTGCTGCTGCGTTGGGAAGACTCCATTAGCTGCTGCTGCGTTGGGAAGACTCCATTAGCTGCTGCTGCGTTGGGAAGACTCCATTAGCTGCTGCTGCGTTGGGAAGACTCCATTAGCTGCTGCTGCGTTGGGAAGACTCCATTAGCTGCTTCTGCGTTGGGAAGACTCCATTAGCTGCTGCTGCGTTGGGAAGACTCCATTAGCTGCTGCTGCGTTGGGAAGACTCCATTAGCTGCTTCTGCGTTGGGAAGACTATTAGCTGCTGCTGCGTTGGGAAGACTCCATTAGCTGCTGCTGCGTTGGGAAGACTCCATTAGCTGCTGCTGCGTTGGGAAGACTCCATTAGCTGCTGCTGCGTTGGGAAGACTCCATTAGCTGCTGCTGCGTTGGGAAGACTCCATTAGCTGCTGCTGCGTTGGGAAGACTCCATTAGCTGCTTCTGCGTTGGGAAGACTATTAGCTGCTGCTGCGTTGGGAAGACTCCATTAGCTGCTGCTGCGTTGGGAAGACTCCATTAGCTGCTGCTGCGTTGGGAAGACTCCATTAGCTGCTGCTGCGTTGGGAAGACTCCATTAGCTGCTGCTGCGTTGGGAAGACTCCATTAGCTGCTGCTGCGTTGGGAAGACTCCATTAGCTGCTGCTGCGTTGGGAAGACTCCATTAGCTGCTTCTGCGTTGGGAAGACTCCATTAGCTGCTGCTGCGTTGGGAAGACTCCATTAGCTGCTGCTGCGTTGGGAAGACTCCATTAGCTGCTGCTGCGTTGGGAAGACTCCATTAGCTGCTGCTGCGTTGGGAAGACTCCATTAGCTGCTGCTGCGTTGGGAAGACTCCATTAGCTGCTTCTGCGTTGGGAAGACTCCATTAGCTGCTGCTGCGTTGGGAAGACTCCATTAGCTGCTGCTGCGTTGGGAAGACTATTAGCTGCTGCTGCGTTGGGAAGACTCCATTAGCTGCTGCTGCGTTGGGAAGACTCCATTAGCTGCTGCTGCGTTGGGAAGACTCCATTAGCTGCTGCTGCGTTGGGAAGACTCCATTAGCTGCTGCTGCGTTGGGAAGACTCCATTAGCTGCTGCTGCGTTGTGACCTGCGTGCAGTTCCCTGCCGACCACCAGAGGGCGCTGCGATTGGAAGTAAAGACTTCAGTCTGATGAGGATTTGATAGTTTAGCCCTGAGCATCAGGTGGTGGCATGTTTCCTTCGTTGATTTGTTCAGGAGACTGTAACGTTTAGTAGAGATAATGTTGTAAACTCTATTTTCATGGTAATCACTGTTAGCACCCAGGTTAGATCGAAGTAAAGTTAGTTTGATGTTTGATATTCAACAAATATTCAGACACCTAGTCTCTCCCAACTAAAAGCCGCTTCATCGTGGGGTTAAGATGCACGAAGCAACGGTCTTCCCAACTTTGTACCTTCCATCTATATTCGAACATCCAGTCTCCTCGTTATACATTGCCGACCCTACGCTGCTTTGTCGTGGGGTTGTGACAGTTTCACCTCAGCGTCTTCACAACCAGCGGATAGTTAGGGACTTTCAGCAAATTAACGACAGCAGATTTTAAAAGTAACTATCTACTAAACCACAGGAGCTATAAATGTCAAACAATTTTAAACTATTTAACGTTTAATTAGCTACTCCTGCTACATGTCGCACAGCCTTTATTTTCCTCATTTTCATCTTGTGTTATTTTATGAAATGAAATGAAAAATACTTTATTAATCCCCAAAGGGAAATCCAATATTATAGTATATAATAATTAACTAGAGGAGGTCTTGTTCCGGAGGCAGATGGCTGCTGGCAGGAATGATCTTCTGTATCTTTCAGTCTTACATGGGCCCTGAAGAAGCCTCTCACTGAACACACTTTGTTGTTTCATCACTGTGTTGTGGAGAGGGTGTGAAGAATCCTCCATCATCTTCATCAGCTTGTGCAGCATTCTTCTTTGGACAATCAGCTCCAGCGGCTCCAGAGTTACTCCAAGCACAGAAGCAGCTTTCTGGATCAGTTTGTTGATTCTCTTCAAGTCTCTGGTTCTGATGCTACTACCCCAGCAGATGCTGCAAAGCTGACTGCACTCTCCACAACAGACTTATAGAAGATATGCAACATCTTGGTGCAGACGTTAAACCATCTCAGCTTCCTTAAGAAGTACAGTCTGCTCTGACCTTTCTTGTAGATGTAGTCAGTGTTGCATTTCCAGTCCAGTTTGTTGTCCAGCTGAACTCCAAGATACTTGTATTCCTCCACCACCTCCACCTCCTCTCCCAGGATGGAAACACTGCTTTGTTTATTCTTCTTCCTCCTGAAGTCAACAATCATCTCTTTTGTTTTGCTGCTATTTAATATGAGATGATTGTCACCGCACCATTTAACAAACTGACTGACCAGTTCTGTGTACTCTGCTTCTTGTCCATCCCTGATACACCCCACAACTGCAGAGTCATCAGAGTATTTCTGCAGATGACAGGACTCAGAGTTGTACTGGAAGTCTGAGGTGTACAGAGTGAAGAGGAATGGCCAGAGTACAGTTCCTTGTGGTGCACCAGTGCTGCTGACCTCCATCTCAGACACACAACCTTTCAGTCTCACAAACTGGGGTCTGTTTGTGAGGTAGTCATAGATCCAGGTGGTTGTGGAGGTATCCACCTGGAATTTATGGAGCTTCTCACATAACAAAGCAGGCTGAATGGTATTAAAAGCACTGAGAAATGAAAGAACATGACCCTCAGAGTGCTGCCTGAATGGTCCAGATGAGAGTGTGCTCTCTGGAGCAGGTATATGATGGCATCTTCAACCCCAAGTCCATTACGATATGCAAACTGGAATGGGTCCTGAAAGGTGTTTACTTGCTTGTTGAGGTGAGCCAGTAAGAGTCTCTCCAGGACTTTCATGATGTGAGATGTCAGGGCAACTGGTCTGTAGTCACTTGGTTCAGCTGGTTGTGTTTTTTTAGGCACTTGAACAAGGCAGGAGGTTTTCCACAGCACTGGGACTCTATTTTGTCTCAGACAGGTGTTGAAAAGGTGCTGGAGAATCGGACATAGTTGTTCTGAGCAGGTCTTGAGAACTCTGGGACTGACACCATCTGGACCTGCAGCCTTGTTCTGGTGCAGTTTCTCAAGTTGCTTCTTAACCTGATTGCAGGAGACAAACAAGGTGGAGGTCTCAGGATGTCCTGATGTGGAGGGAGATGAAGCTGTGTTCTGGTCCATGACTGAGCTGCAGGGTGACAGATTGGAGGCGTGACAGGAAAGCAGTGGGCTTATGGAGGGTGTGTGGTCTGTTGGGCTGGAGGTAGGGGGTGAACTGAACCTGTTGAAGAATATGTTCAGCTCATTAGCTCTGTCCAGACCTCCATCAGGCTGGTCCCCCTTTAACTTGAAGCCGGTGATCTTCTTCATTCCAGACCACACATCCCTCAGGTTATTCTGCTGGAGCTGACTTTCTAACTTCTTCCTGTAGTCCTCCTTGCACTTCTTAGTTTGGGTTTTAAGTTGTTTTTGTGTTGCCCTCAATAACTCCCTGTCTCCATCCCTGAAGGCTTTCTTTTTGATGTTCAGCAGCTTTTTCAGGTCACTGGTGATCCAGGGTTTGTTATTGGGGAAGCACCTCACTGTTCTTGTTGGGACGATGCTGTCCACACAGAAGTTTATGTAATCTGTCACACACTCAGTCATGGCGTTGATGTCGTCTCCATGAGGTTCACAGAGGACGTTCCAGTCTGTAGCCTCAAAGCCTCCTCTAAGAGCATCTTCAGCTTCAGCAGACCAGATGTTGATAGTCTTTGTGATGACTGGTTGCTGCTGAACGATGGGCTTGTAGGTGGAGGTGAGAAGAACCAGATTATGGTCAGATCTTCCTAAAGGAGGCAGGGCAGAACAACTGGATCCATTATTCATATTTGCATAAAATAAGTCCAACATCTTATTTTCTCTGGTGGAGCAGCTGACAAACTGCTGGAATGTTGGTAGAGTTGCAGAGAGGGAGACGTTGTTGAAGTCTCCGGAGATCGCCATGAATGAGTTTGGATGCTGTGTTTGTAGCCGAGCAACGACGGAGCTGATGACGTCACAGGCTGTGTCTGGTGCGGTACCAGGTATTATATAAACCGCTACCAGAATAACACAGGTAAACTCTCTGAGTAAATAATATGGACGGAAGCTCACAGCTAACAGTTCCATGTCCCTTGTGCATATCTTCTCCTTGACAGTAACATGTCCAGGATGACACCAACGCTGGTTAACCAGCACTGCAACTCCACCACCCTTTAGCTTTCCGCTGTGTTGTCTACTGCGGTCTGCACGGACCGTTTTAAAGCCCGGTACAGACACATTACAGTCAGGGATGTGTTCATGCAGCCATGTCTCGGTGAAGCACATAATACTGCACTCTCTGTATTCTTTCTGAGACCTTGTTAGCATCTCCAGCTCGTCTGTTTTGTTAGCTAGCGATCTCACATTACCCATGACGACGGTCGGGAGAAATGGTTTAACTCTCCATCGCTTTCTCCTCTGTCTGACTCCCGCTCTGCAACCTCTTCTCTTTCTTTTCAACTCCATCGGGATTTGATGTGTTGTTTCACTGATAATCCTGATTTGGGAGAGGTTAATCAGTTGATCCCGATTGTAAACAAGTCTTTCGTTGCCATGGAGACTCATCATAATAAGCCTTGAAAGAGCCAAAAATATGCAGAAAAATCTCCCTTGCTGCACAACCTCCAAACCGACATGAAATCCTCAGAGAAAAAATACCTAATTTGAGGTAATATCTGTGTGAGAAGAGTTTGTACTTTTAAAAAAATCAAGATAGCAAGTCAGAGCTACTACAATCTGCTGCCAACAGACGGCGCAATCAGATTATATTAATATGAATTTTTTAATATTTTAAAGTTCAATAGCTTTTTAGTCATGTGACCTACACACCCCAAAAACTACATAATGGTTCAGCCAGTCCTGCTACATGCATATTGTGTTATTTTCATAGACTGTATATAGAGATGGACGTAGCCTCCTGAATTGAAGCTCGGTGGGCGGTTCCTACCATCGCCATCTTGGCAGGGGCATGCGTGTCGTCTAGCCTGGAAAATACAAATATGTGCAAAGAGGTGGAGCTGAGAGGGGGGCTGTGAGCGTCATGGCGGATCATTGACATCGAGCGAACTCCGAGCTTTCTGTAGCTAAGAGCTAACCGAGCTAACCCGGAGATAACAGGAGCTAACCAGCTAACAGAGGTAAGCGGGCTAAAGCTAAGTCACGTTGTTAACCGGCTAAAAACCGCGGTTGTTCTACGTTCTTCTGACTTGAAGCAGGAGATCGGGTACCAGTCCATCAAAAGGACACGCCCCTAAATATGCCGAACTTCGAGATTAAATTACTTTTAAACGGGCGAGTTAGAAACAAATTCACTTCCCCCACAGTTGTCATGAAGGTTAACCTGACCTATTAAACCTAAAATAGATTTTTGTACCAGGCTGTAAACATGTTTATTTCTGCTGTAAACATGTTTATTTCTGCTGTAAACATGTTTATTCCTGCTGTAAACATGTTTATTCCTGCTGTAAACATGTTTATTTCCGCTGTAAACATGTTTATTTCCGCTGTAAACATGTTTATTTCTGCTGTAAACATGTTTATTTCTGCTGTGAAGTTGGTCTTTTTAACATGGGAGTCCATGGGGATTTGCTCTGTTTTGCAGCCCCTAGTGGATGAAGGGGGAACTGCAGCCTTTGGCACTTCCAGATAGGCTTCACTTTTTACCGCCGAAGGCTCTGTCCATCTTTCATATACGGTTTATTTTATATAATTTTTTTAAAGATTTTAAAGTTCTATAGCTTTTTAGTCATGTGACCTACACACCTCAATTCACTACCTATTTGCTCATCCAGTCCTGCTACATGTTTTACATCGCACATGAGTGTAAGGTTTCCCTTGCCTGGATGCAGGTCCTTCTGGAGCCAGGCCGGAAGTTGGAGTATCAAGGCAAGTGCCTGGTTGCCAAGCCTTTGCTCATGGGGCCCGGTTGGGCTCAGCCTGATAGGGCAGCATGTCCCTCTAACCCTGCTTTGGCATCACCATGCTCTGGCGGGGCCGTATAGGCTGGATGTGATGCGAGCTTGTTGGCAGCGGAAGGCGGGGACCCTGGTGGTCTGATTCTTGGCCGCAGAAACTAGCTTTAGGGACCTGCAAAGTCACCTTTGTGGTGGGGAAGGAAACTGAATTGGTAGGTGAGGGTGAACGGTACCGGCTAGATGTAGTTGAACTCACCTCAGTGCATGGCTTGGGCTCTGGAACCAGTGCCCTCAAGAAGGGCTGGATGTTCTTTCACTCTGAAGCTGCTCCTGGTGAGAGGCGCCGAGCATTTGTGGGCATACTCATTCCCCTCCGATCTACTTGTCAGTATCAGGTTCTATCTCTCCCTTACTTGTAAACAAGACCCGAAGGTACTTGGACTCCTACACTAGGGACAAAATCTCAATTCCGCCCTGGAAAGGACACTCCACCCTTTTCCAGATGATGACCATGGTCTCAGATCTAGAGGTGTCTGAAAGGTACCAACTCTTTAGATGGATGGATGAGCTCAGTGGCGGTCTTCCTGTTTAGTCAGGATGCTGTTTGTTCATTGGCTGGATCTGATGTTGAAGCTGTGGAGGCTATATGCTAACGTGTGCTAAACCCCCCACGCCCACCACCTGGATGCTGACGCTGAGCGCTACCTCATGAATATTCTGCTATTATGGCTCCAACTGGTTGAATTCATTCTAGAACCTGCAGTTAGATGCTAACAGAGCCTGTCGTGTTTTTATCTTGTGATCCTGCAGAGTGGATTATCTACCTGCAGCCTGGTGGATCTGGAGCGGTCCACATGAGGTTCAGGTCTCTGACACCAACCTGCGAGTCCAGTAGCTGCAGCTGGATCTCGTAGTTCCCCAGCGGGGGCGGCTGTCTCTCCAGGTCCTGCAGAGCCATTCTGACGGCTGGGATCACGCCGGCCGTCAGGTTCTCCCTCCCCGATCCAGAACTGACCGGCATGATCCACAACACAGGCAGAGGGTGCCGGAACTGGGCCGGAACTGGTCCGACGGTCAGCCAACAGACCAGCAGCAGCCTGAACGCCTCCCAAAGCCGTCCTCTCGGATCCATGCGCCGCTTGCAGGGCAGACTTCTGCTGCTCGGCTCTGATCCTCCTGCAGGAAACCCGGAGTAATCCTCTTGTGCTGAAAGCAGCCGAGACCTGAGGAGATCAACGGATCAGCAGCAGGACCAGATGCCACCGGGACCCCCGGGAACCACGGCGTGAACGCAGGCTGCTGCCGTTGGAAGTCCACGTGGCGCCTGGTGTCGTCCTGCTCTTTGCAGATTCTTATGACAGCAGAAATAAAACGCTTTACAACCAACATGGAGCGTTTCAGAGGAAGGTATGGACCGATCGATACGTCGATATCAGCCAGAAATATCACACTGTAGATACCGCTCCTGATGTCCCCACTTCCGAGTCTGACAATAAAGTTGTGTTTGAAACCCAGAAATGGTGACTGACTGGTGTCACATGGTCGCAGCAGCTGATGACATCATGCCATGATGACATCACTGTACACATTTTCATTTTTCACTGTTTAATTGCACATTATGCTTTTATCATATTGATAATTTTTTCCATTTAATGAGAAAATATTTATATGAATCTTTTTTTCTTTTTTTAAAAAATCATTTTAAAGTTTTTTAAATAATACTCAAAACATTTATTTTCTTGAGTTTGTTTTACATCCTGTTTCTGGATCCTGATTGTGATCCATATCCTGATCCAAATCCAGACCCAGATTCTGATCCAGATCCCGATCCAGATCCCGATCCATATTATGATTCTGATCCGGTTATGGATCCTGATCCATATCCATATCCTGATCAAGATTCAGATTCTGATCCAGATCCTGATCCTGATTCGGATCCAGATCCAGACCTAGATTCTGATTCGGATCAAGATCCAGATTCTGATTCTGTTCCAAATCCTCATCCAGATCCTGATACTGATACTGATACCGATTCGAATCCAGATCTAGATCCAGATCTGGTTCTGGATCCAGATCCAGATCCTTTTCCGGTTCAGCTGCTTGCTGGAAGAAAGAACTCGGCAGAACCAGAAGAAGACTTTATTCTTCATCTTCCTGGAAGCCGTTTAGTTTTCAGGCTGTTGGGAAGAAAAATGTTTTCCTGACATGAAAGTAAAAATAAAAACGGAACAGAAGCAGGTCCAGTCTAGATCAGGTCTGTCCTTTCACCGGTTCTCTGGACCGTCCAGTCTGACGGTGAGACGCCTTCCCTCCCCTTCCTCCTCCTCCTCCTCCTGCTGCTCCTCCTCTCCTCCTCCGGTGGCCAGGTCTTTGAACCGCCGGGCCTCCGGCCTCCTCCCTGCCGGCCGCCGGGGCCCACAGGGCGTCGTACCGGCCGGGCGCCTGGTATCCCGGCTCTCCTGCATCCAGCGGGTCTGCAGAGAGCAGGATCCAGATGGAGGGCAGGTTCCGGCGGACGGTGAGGGTGTCCAGGCCGGCGGCGGGCTCCAGCGGCTCCCACTCCTCCACCACGGCGCCGAACTGCAGCCTGGTGAGCTGGTGGAGCCGCTTCACGCGCCGCTTCACGATCTCCGCGCACGTGATGGCTTTGGAGACGGCCTTCCCGGTGGCGGTGAAAACCACCTGCCGGCCGGGAGCCCCCTGCTGGTCTCCCCCCTCGGCCCTGGGCCTCCCTCCCTCCTCCTCCTCCTCCTCCAGGCGGCTCAGGACGAAGCGCAGCAGGTTGCGGATCTTGCTGCCGTCTCGGACCCGGATCTGCGGCGTCCCGGCGGGGAGCCGGCTGAACGGACAGACGGACGGCTGCTCCAGGGTCCGGGCCTTGCTGTAGTTCTCCATCTGCACATGGAGAAAACTCTCAGTCCGGAATAAAAAGCAGAAAAATAAAGTTTCATCTGCAGGAAAGTCTGAAAGTTTCTGGAGGTTTGAAGAGAGGAAGAAGCTGAACTTCATCATGTTGACACAGAACATGTTAAATAAACCTTTTCTCATCTGGTGGGTTTAGATCAAATTAGTATGAGATAATATTAGTGTTAAAATGATGATTGGAGATCTTCTGCATCTGAGCTCTGCAGGAATCCTGAAACCATCAGATCAGATAAAATTTACCCGATTTATCAGATAAAACAGAAATTTGCCTCAATGTTGGATTTTCTTCTTCTGCCGAATTAAAGGACAAATCTGTGTTTTACAGATTAAATTATAATCTTTTGTTTCTATTTCCAGTCTCCGGTTATTTCACTGTTTCTCTGATACAGTGTTCCTCAGACCCCCCGCCCGCCTTTAGCCCACCTGGACACACCTGGATGGAATAAACAGGCTGCAGAACCTGATGAGGAACTTCATCTGACTCAGCTGCGTTGGAGCAGGATCAGGTCTAAAACATGCAAGGGGGTCTGGAACTGGGACATCCTGCTCTAATGACAGATGGAGAAGTTTGTTTACCTGACGTGCCGCACGCGCCGTGTTGATGCACGCAGGTAAGCTAAGCTACAAGCTAACCTCAGGAAACGTCCCCCGCGCAGAAACTCTTCACCACAGCGACCACGCGGACAGATGTGTGTGTGTGTGTGTGTGTGTGTGTGTGTGTGTGTGTGTGTGTGTGTTACCTTTGCTCCAGCTGCTGCACGCCACACATGTTCACTTCTGCCGTAACCATTTCCGCTGTCGTATAGCGGTACGGTCTGTCGTAAAATCACGTGCTGTTCTGTAGTTCTTGCAGGAGGTTCAGTAGAAGCTTTTATTTTCTTTTTAAAGAAAAGAATTAAGTAAACCCGTTTATAAACTTGATCAACCACATGAGGTAGACTCGGTTTACATCGAGGTTCTCTGTAATGATGCTGTTAGCGTCGCGCTGTTTAAACGGCGTCATTACCCTTCCAGGGGGGGGCGGGGCGCTGGTTGCGGCGCGTGGAGTACGCTAGTTGCGTTTAGGGGACAGAAGAAGAAAGAACTCGGAAATGCTTCAGTTGTGAGGCTAACGGAGCAAAGCTCGGACTATTCTCCAGATTTAGTTTAAAATGGCACCAATAACTTCTCTTTAGGGGGGATTTTGTGTTTTTGAGGAGGAAGCTGTGTTTTTAACCTGAAACTGGTGTTAAAGTTCCGTTTCCAGTGCAGTTAAAAGCGTTCCAGCTAATGCTAACAGGCTAAAAACAGCTAATGCTAACAGGCTAAAAACAACACGCGCTGACGGTGAGTAAAGTTTCTGTTTCTGCAGTTTGTTTCATCCCCACCTCCAGGAACAAGCTGTCAGCCAGCAGAACCTCTGTCCAGACAGGTTTATGTTGGTTTCTGTCTTTATAACACTTTAAATATTAAAAAACTTAATAAACTTCCGTTTATTCTGCTGTTACTAAATCTGAAATAATATTTACATCTGTTGCACGTAGATTTTCATATTACGGGAAAATTATTAATCATAAAGCAATAAAAAGCATTTTATGCTGTTTATTCTGTCAAGACGTACAGGAAGGGACAGAGTCTCCTTTTAATAAAAAAACATCTCCTCCATGAAACCTGGCAGGACAGAGGAGTCTCTGCAGGACTGAGATGTTCAGGAGGTCCTTCATTCCAGCCGCATTTAGACTGTTTCATATTCATCTGTCATATACATATATATATATATATATATATACACACACACACACTATTCACAAAAAGTTAGGGATATTGAGCTTTTGGGTGAAATTTCACAACAAGCCTAAAATGCATTCAAACCTGTACAGGTGAACTTAATGTGATCTTCTCTAAGCTTTTAAATGCACATGTCCAACTGTTAAATGTTTCAATAAATTTTGCACAACTTGCTGTTCTCTAACAAGGAGCTTAACGGCAAAAATCACGGCAGGTGTGTGATCCTTGAATTGACCAATAAATGTCCTGGTTCAATTAGAGCTGGTGTTTAAACAGTTGTCCTCATCATGCTGTTCACATTTTGACATCATGAGACCAAGACGACACCTAACAATGGAACAACAGTCCCTTGCCATTGCCATGCTTCAAACAGGACGTTCTCAGACAGAAGTGGCCACTGAGCTTGGAGTGTCACAGAGTGTCATCAGCAGGTTGCAACAGAGATATGGAGAGACTGGAAGAGTCACAGAAAGGCCTAGAAGTGGACGTCCTTTGGCCACATCCCGTGCTGATGACCGCTACATTGTGAACACTGCCCTGAGAAACCGGATGATGAATGCCACTCAACTCCAGGCACGTTTAAGAGAGGTGAGAGGCACCCAAGTGTCACGTCAGACCATTCCAAACCGTTTCCATCAGCGTGGTCTGCGTGCTAGACGACCTGCACGGGTACCTGACCACACCACCAAGCACAGGCATCATCGTCTTGCACGGGCCAGGGAGCATTTACGCTGGACGAGGAACCAGTGGGCCTCAGTGCTGTTCTCTGATGCAAGTCGATTCACACTGAGCAGAAATGATGGCCGGCAACGATGTTGGAGACGTCAGGGAGAGCGCTATGCATCAGCCACTGTTGTCACCAGGCCAGCTTTTGGTGGTGGCGGTGTTACAGTGTGGGCAGGGGGGTCCACTTGGTACAGAACTGCCCTACACTTTGTGAATGGTACAGTGACAAGCCCATACTACCTGAATAACATCATTAATCCAGTGATTGTGCCCCTACATGAACAGCACAGGCCTAATTTCATCTTCATGGACGACAATGCTCCTGCTCATCGAGGCCGCATCATCAGGGAACGGCTGTTGGAGACTGGTGTACCTCAAATGGAACGGCCTGCACTCTCTCCAGACCTGAATCCCATTGAAAACCTGTGGGATCAGCTGAGCCGTCGTGTAGAGGCTCGAGACCCTGCACCCCAGAACCTCAATGACCTGAGGGCTGCCCTTCAAGAAGAGTGGGATGCCATGCCTCAGCAGGCAATAAGTTGCCTTGTGAACAGCATGAGACGTCGTTGTCAAGCTGTAATTGATGCTCAAGGGCACATGACCAGATACTGAGACGTTCACATTTTTTGTTGTGGTGTAACTACCATTGTTGTTACCTTTTGTGTTGAATGAATTTTTTGAGATGAGGAAATCAGTAGTGCATCCTTCTACTTAAATGTCTTACTTTTATGATATTATATCACTGTAGCATGAACATATTGCATTTTCCATAAATTTCACCTGAAAGCCAAATATCCCTTTTTGTGAGTAGTGTATATATATATATATATATATATATATATATATATATATATATATATATATATATATTATATAAAATGACTGTTTAGTATGAATCTGTAGTTTAATCTCATTATCGTTAAAGGAACTGTTGGAACGTCGTGAATCTCCTCCTGATGAATAAAACATCTATCTTGTTGCAGGAACATCCTTCCCGCCATGGACGTGAGCATTGCCGTGTCGCTCATCCGGGGCCAGATGGGGGCCGTGGTGGAGCGAGCGGTGAACGTCGCTGTGGAGACGGTGCTGGCGGAGATGCTGAAGGTGGTCGGCGTGAAATTTGAGGAGTTGAAGAGTCAGGTGGTGCTGATGAAGAAGGAGATGGCAGTGCTGCAGAGGGAGAAGAACCTGAAGGACAAGGAGAACGACAACATCCGGGCCCGGCTGCGCTACACGGAGCTCAAGCTCAAGTACTACCGGCAGGGCGTGGAGGAGGAGCTGCAGCAGAGGAGCGCCACCCTGGTCCACGTCCACCCGCCTTGCATCACCAGGACGCAGCACGGAGAGCCCAACCTGCAGGCCAGGACCAGCCAGGGTAAGTCCCGGGTCCAGAACACTGCTGGTCCGGTCCTAGCCGAGACCAGGAACCTAGATCCAGCTCTCAGCTCTGGCTGGTAGACCCGTCTGTTGGTTCTCAGGGGTTAGGGTTAAATCTGCAAGCCAGTCTGGTGTCCTTGCAGGTATGGGGCGAAACATTGGCTCCGGTTCCCTTCAGGATCTTTAGCAGTCTGGTTTTCTGAACGAGGTTCTGCAAGACGAGCAGCATCACGTCTCTGTCGGCGACACGTACGTCCACGGTGTGTTTAAAGACAGCAGGGAAAAACACCTTCCATGTTAATACGGGATGGTTGTAACAGTGCCCCTCGTCGGACCAGTCCGGTCCTCGCTGTCCTGCTTCGCAGCAAAATGCTGAGTCATTAAGGTGTCCGTCGTCAGCCTGCTGCAGGACGAATGGCTTTAATTCAATTCAATTCAATTCAACTTTATTTATATAGCGTCAGATCTCAAGACGCTTTACAGACAGAGGGGAAAACATAATGAAGGCCAATTCATAACAGCCTATATAAGGAAACCAACAGATTGAGTTGAGTCCAACTCAATCTCCCATCCTGAGCAAGCACACTGGCGACAGTGGGAAGGAAAAAACTCCCTTTTAACAGGAAGGAAACCTCCGGCAGAACCCGGCTCAGGACAGGCAGCCATCTGCCTCTGCTGTGTGGGGGGAAGAGGACAGAAAGACAACAGACAACAGGAACTGCTACTCCCGGCCAGGGAGACCTGCTGAGACAGGAGACATACATGTTAATGATGCAACACTGTTATGGGGGGGTAAAAGAAAGAGATAAAGAGAAAAAGAAAGAAGCTCAGTGTATCAGGAAATGTCCCTCAGCAGTCTAAACCTATAGCAGCATAACTAAGGGATGCTAACCATCCCTAGCTATAGGACTTATCAAAAAGATAAGTCTTCAGCCTAGTCTTAAAGGTGGGGAGGGTGTCTGCTTCCCTAACACTAACTGGGAGCTTATTCCATAAGAGAGGGGCCTGATAACCAAAGGCTCTGCCTCCTGCTCGGCTCTTTGAGACTCTAGGAACCACAAGTAAGCCTGCAGTCTGCGAACGAAGTACTCTGCTTGGTATATAAGGAACAATGAGGTCTTTGATATATAGTGGTGCCTGGTTGTGGAGGGCTTTATATGTAAGGAGAAGGATTTTAAATTCTATTCTAGATTCAACAGGCAGCCAATGAAGAGAGGCTAAAACTGGAGAAATATGATCTCTCCTGCTGGTTCTGGTCAGGACTCTGGCTGCAGAATTCTGGATCAGCTGAAGGCTTTTCAGGGCATATTTAGGACAGCCCAGTAATAGAGAGTTACAGTAATCTAGTCTCGAAGTAACAAAAGCGTGAACCAGTTTTTCTGCATCACTCCGAGACAGAATGTCCCTAATTTTGGCTATATTACGTAAATGAAAGAAGGCTGTTTTAGTAACCTGCTTAATATGTGGGCCAAAGGACAGGTCAGGGTCAAATATTACTCCAAGGTTTCTCACTGTAGCACTGGAAGCTAAAGTAATGCCATCCAGGTTCATTACAAAACCGGAAAATTTAGCTCTGAGTTTTTCAGATCCAACGAGAATTACTTCAGTCTTATCTGAGTTTAAGAGGAGGAAATTTCTAGACATCCAAGTCTTTATGTCTATGAGACAATTTTGTAGCCTATTGGGCTGATTTGTTTCATCTGGTTTAAAGGATAAGTATAGTTGAGTATCATCTGCATAACAATGAAAGTTTATTCCATGCTGTCTAATAATTTTGCCTAAAGGGAGCATATATAGCGTGAAGAGTACTGGTCCAAGTACAGAACCTTGAGGAACTCCATGACTTACTGTAGTTTGTGAGGAGGACTTGTCATTTACATGAACGAACTGAAGTCTATCAGATAAATATGATTTAAACCAGCTTAACGCTGTACCTGTAATTCCAATCACCTGTTCTAGTCTCTGTAACAGAATGTTATGATCGACTGTATCAAATGCAGCACTAAGATCAAGCAAGATAAGTACGGACACAAGTCCTTTGTCTGAGGCCATAAGAAGGTCATTAGTAACTTTCACCAATGCTGTCTCAGTACTATGATGAGCTCTAAATCCTGACTGAAACTCCTCGCATAAATTATTTCTGCTCAGGTGGGCATGTAGCTGAGCTGAAACTATTTTCTCCAGAATTTTGGACATAAACGGGAGGTTAGATATAGGTCTATAATTTGCTGTCACCTCTGGATCCAGAGATTGCTTTTTAAGTAAAGGCTTGATTCCAGCAGTTTTAAATGATTGTGGTACATATCCTGTCACTAAAGACATATTGATAAGATTTAGTAGTGATGTATTAATTAAAGGGAAAATGTCCTTAAAGAGGCTCGTTGGGAGAGGGTCTAAGATACAGGTGGATGGTTTAGATGAAGCTATTATTTTAGTTAATTCAGAGGGTTGGACAGGACAGAAACTATTTAGACACAAGTCAGATCCTGGTTCTAAGGATGCTTTGGAGACCACAACAGGCTCAACATTATAGGTAGAAGGAAGAGTATTGTGAATTTGATCTCTAATAGTGTCAATTTTATTCCTGAAAAAATACATGAAATCATCACAGCTAAGTGAGAAAGGAATACATGGCTCCACAGCGCTCCGGCTCCTAGTAAGCCTGGCTACAGTGCTGAAAAGAAACCGAGGGTTGTTTTTGTTTTCCTCTATCAATGATGAATAATAAGCTGTTCTTGCCGTACGTAAGGCTTTTTTGTATACAATTAAACTTTCTTTCCAGGTTAAGTGAGACTCCTCTAGTCCTGATGAACGCCATCTGTTTTCCAAACGCCTTGATGCCTGTTTTAGAGCTCGAAGCTGGGAATTAAACCAGGGAGCCTTCATAATCTTACCTAATTTCTTCTTCTTTAGGGGAGCAACATTATCCAAGGTTGTACGCATTGAAGCTGTTATAGTATCAGCATGCTGATCAATCTGAGCAGGAGTAAGGCTTAAAGGGGGACTCTCAGTCATGCTAACACATGGTAGATGTGAAAAAATTGATTCAACTGATTGTTTAAATTTTGTAATATTATTGTCTGATGAACATCTACTATAGTAGAATTTATTTTTGGTCAGTGAGTAATCAAATAAAGTGAATTCAAAGGTTAATAAGAAGTGATCGGACAAGACAGGGTTTTGAGGAAATACTTTGAGCTTATCAGTCTCAATACCAGATGTTAGAACCAGATCAAGAGTATGACCATGAGAGTGAGTGGCTCCATGGACATTTTGTGAAAACCCAATTGAGTTTAGAATAGAGCTAAAGGAAATGTTTAAACTATCATTTTCATGGTCAACATGAATATTAAAATCACCTAGTACAATGACCTTATCAGTAGTCAGCACTAACTCAGACAAGAGATCAGAGAATTGGGTCAGAAACTCGGAGTAAGGTCCAGGTGGGCGATACACTAATGCTAAAAGGAGCGGTTTCTCTCAATTCCATTTTGGATGAGATAAATTTAATGTCAGGAATTCAAAGGATTTATAGTTAGTTTTGTGCTTAGGATTAATTTAAAATTCTGACTTAAAGATAGCTGCAACACCTCCTCCTCTGCCTGTAGTTCTAGGAATGTGAAAGTTTAAATAGTTAGCTGGCGTAGCTTCATTAATACTAACATAATCCTCTTGCTGTAACCAGGTTTCCGTAAGACAGAATAAATCAATGTAGTGATCACCTATCAAGTCATTGACTAATAAAGACTTATTTGGGAGGGATCTAATATTCAGTAGGCCACACTTTATTGTCTTATTTTCAGATTTTATTAGATCCATTGTTTTTATTTTTATGAGGTTTTCACGATTAACCCCAGAAGTGTTTTTGTGTTGTTTAATTCTTACTGCTGGGGAGTTGTATAAGGTCGGAATGGGGTTTTGGGTGGGCGGCGGCAGGTGGGAAGCTGCAGAAAAGTGTGTAGGACTACAATTCTGCCTCCTGGTCCCAACCCTGAGTTGTCAATTTAGCTGACTAATAAAAGAGTCCATATTGCTAGATAAGAGTGCGGCTCCATCCGACGTGGGATGGATGCCATCTCTCCTAATAAGACCAGGCTTTCCCCAAAAAGCGCTCCAATTATCTATAAAACCCACGTTATCGGGACACCACCTAGACAACCAGCGGTTGAAGGATGACATGCGGCTAAACATGTCATCGCTGATTAAATTTGGCAATTGATTGATGCATTAGTTCAACAGGATCCGGTCTGCGTGCGGGTCCTGCCAGATCTGAATCTGAAGGCGGGGTCCAGATTGTGGAAGGAACTCTGTGAACCGTTGACTTGGATTGTTTGTAAATTCTGACTGTATTAGTAAAGTTTCTTTGTCCTGCGACGTTTCACATGAAGCATGACGGCTGTGTCTTTTCCCAGAATGCACCTCTTCCCAGAGCGAGAGCCGGCGAGCCGTCCCGACACATCTGCTGTCCGTCATGCCGGCAGAATGTCTGGACAGCAGCTCAGGTACGTGTGTGTGTGTGTGTGTGTGTGTGTGTGTGTGTGTGTGTGTGTGTGTGTGTGTGTGTGTGTGTGTGTGTGTGTGTGTGTGTGTGTGTGTGTGTGTGTGTGTATTCCAAGTGGCAGCCTCCGGTGGCAAAAAGTGAAGCCTATGTAGAAGTGCATAAACCTGCAGTTCCCCCTTCATCCACTAGGGGCTGCAAAACAGAACAAATCCCCATAGACTCCCATGTTAAAAAGACCAACTTCACAGCAGGAATAAACATGTTTACAGCAGGAATAAACATGTTTACAGCTGGAATAAACATGTTTACAGCAGGAATAAACATGTTTACAGCAGGAATAAACATGTTTACAGCAGGAATAAACATGTTTACAGCCTGTTACAAAAATCCATTTTAGGTTTAATAGGTCAGGTTCGAGATATTTAGGGGCGTGTCCTTTAGATTGACAGGTACCCGATCTCCTGCTTCAAGTCAGAAGAACGTAGAACAACCGCGGTTTTTAGCCGGTTAACAACGTGACTTAGCTTTAGCCTGCTTACCTCCGTTAGCTGGTTAGCTCCTGTTATCTCCGGGTTAGCTCGGTTAGCTCCTAGCTACAGAAAGCTCGGAGTTCGCTCGATGTCAATCATCCACCATGACGCTCACAGCCCCCCTCTCAGCTCCACCTCTTTGCCCATATTTGTATTTTCCGGGCGAGACGACATGCATGACGCTGCCAAGATGGCGATGGTAGGAACCGCCCACCTCTTCTCTACAGTCTATGGTGTATTCATGTTCATGAACCTGGTCTCCAATGTCGTGTCTTCCAGACCTGGACGCCACTCAGAGGAAAGAAGTTGAGCAGGAGGATGACTGTGAGTGGACCGTCACCGTGCTTCCTCACGCAGATGCTGTGGACGCTGCCGTGGCTCCGCCCCCTGGACCAGCCCGGACTATGGATTCAGGACCGCAGTCCGTCTCGCTGTCCCCGGATGTTTCTACTCCGCCCGACAGCTCCATGCTGCCGCCTCCTGCTGCTCAGGTGACCACACAGCTCAAACCTGATTGGCTGCTGTGTTTACCCCAAACTGAGTCCGAGAATCTGAACCCAACATGCAGGATCACCTGGCGACGCGTTTCTCCTGTGGCGACGGCGTTCCCTCCAGGTGACGCCGGTCTCGCCTGGCGACGCGGTTCTCGCGCGTCGTGATTCACGCCGTGGTTCCTGTTGAACTTTGGTCGCTGCTCTGTGAAACACTGTTAGACGTTTATCTTAGTTACAGGAAACAACTTTAGTTTTTAGTTTTATCGTTTAAACGTCTCCGGCTGGTTCTCCCAGCAGCCTGCAGAACCAGCCGGAAACTGAGTCTGTATCCGTCATGTCAGCGACTCTGAAGTCCTGATTGTCTGCAGGTGAAGCAGGAGGTCCAGCCTCAGGAGGAGGAGCAGGAGGAGGAGGTGATCTGTATCAAAGAGGAGCCAGAGGAGGAGCAGGAGGGGATGGCCACCCTGCTGCTGGACTGCCAGGTTAAGCAGGACCCTCCTCCAGAGGTGAGGTCTCTGATACGCGGGGATCATCTCAGCTGTGAAACACGGTGGTGGTTGTATCATGTGTTCCTCCTCCAGAATCACAGGTCTGGGATGGACTGGTCCGGACCGCTTGCGAACCACGTGAACCCAAATCCAGGCGCCGGCTCCACAGGACCAAGTGTGTGTGAGTAAATGTGTGTGTGTGTGTGTGTGGGAGCTGGGAAAGCTAGCAGAATGCTGTCTGATCCTCACCTGGTCTAAAGTCTGTCTTGGGGTGCTGGAGGTCTGATCCAGGTCCAGACCCTGACTGGATCAGATCCTCATTCTTCCAAGCCTCTTTTATGTTGCCATGGTTACTAAGTCAGTTCATCCACTAGTGGGTGACGCTGACAGCAGTTGCCAGCGGTAACGCACCGCGAGAAAGTGAAGAAGAGCCGAGTTACCTGAAAACAGACCGTATGTTCGCCGCAAGAGACCAAACTGCATCTCCGTTCAGAAGCCAGGCCGCCATGTTGGTCCTGCTGGCATGTAACAGGCATGTAACAGTCTTCTAACTGGACTGTTACATGTAACATGCTAACTTGCTAACGTGTGTGTAACATGCATGTAACATGCCAACGCGTGTAACGTGCGCGTAACATGCCAGTGCGCGCATAACATACCAACATGCTAATGTGTGTAACAAGCTAACATGCGTGTAACCTGCTACTGTACATGTAACATGCTAACGTGCCAGTAACGCTAACGCGCGTGTCATATGCATGTAGCCTGCTAACGTGCATGTAGGCTGCTAACGTGCATGTGGCCTGCTCAGGTGCATACAACATGCTAACGTGCATGTAACATGCTAACGTGTACATAACGCATGTAGCATGCTAACGTGCGCGTAACACGCATGTAACAAGCTAACGGGCCTGTAACATGCTCACGTGCCTGTAACGTGTGTAACATGCTAACGTGCGTGTAACATGCTAACGTGCGTGCAATGTGTGTGTCATATGCATGTAACATGCTAAGATGCATGTAACATGCTAACGTGCCAGTAACGCGCGTGTCATATGCATGTAGCCTGCTAACGGGCATGTAGGCTGCTAACGTGCATGTGGCCTGCTCAGGTGCATACAACATGCTAACGTGCATGTAACGTGCTAACGTGCATGTAACGTGCTAACGTGTACATAACGCATGTAGCATGCTAACGTGCGCGTAACACGCATGTAACAAGCTAACGGGCCTGTAACATGCTCACGTGCCTGTAACGTGTGTAACATGCTAACGTGCGTGCAATGTGTGTGTCATATGCATGTAACATGCTAAGATGCATGTAACATGCTAACGTGCATGTAACGTGCTAACGTGTTCATAACGCATGTAACATGCTAATGTGCGCGTAACACGCATGTAACATGCTAACTGGCCTGTAACATGCTAACGTGCCTGTAACATGTGTGTAACGTGCGTGTAACATGCTAACGTGTGTGCAATGTGTGTGTGTGTCATATGCATGTAACATGCTAACATGCATGTAGCCTGCTAATGTGCATATAGCCTGCTAAGGTGCATGTGGCCTGCTAAAGTGCATATAACATGCTAACGGCCCTGTAACATGCTAACGGACTTCACACAGTCCGACGTGCAGATCTGGGTCTGAAGGACTGAACTTTCTGGGACCTGTCTGGGTAGTTTTCCACTGGAGAGTAACACTCCTCTCTGAATGGTGGAGCGGCTAATCAGTGCACCGATTGGTTGATTGTCATCTGTGGAAAAGCAGCAGTTAGCATGATGCTAAGGAGGAAAGACATCAGCAATCTGGGTTATTGGGTCATTTCCAAATGGACCTCTTTGTCTTCGTGTTTTTTTAATTTTATTTAATCTTTTTTCTTTTAGTTTTAATGATTCCTGTCAGAACAAATGAACACATGAATCTGTGTGATTAATACAATCATACTTTTAACCCATAAACAATAAAGTTATGAAGTCCTGTCATATTATCTCGGCCAAAGAAGCTGATTTTGGGCTTGTAGATCAGTGAAACGGCGCTGAACCAAACACTCCTAAAAATACTTCCTCCTCATTACTGAAGATGTTGGTGGTTTTACATCTGATATGTCACTCAGCTGTGTTCCACATGAAGAACCTGAAGAACCCGTTAGATGGGAGTGTTGAGAGTTAAAGAGCCAAAAATGGAGAAGTGCATAAACCTGTAGTTCCCCCCTCATCCACTAGGGGCTCCAAAACACAACAAATCCCCATAGACTCACATGTTAAAAAGACCAACTTCACAGCAGAAATAAACATGTTTACAGCAGAAATAAACACGTTTACAGCAGAAATAAACACGTTTACAGCAGGAATAAACACGTTTACAGCAGAAATAAACACGTTTACAGCAGAAATAAACACGTTTACAGCAGAAATAAACACGTTTACAGCAGGAATAAACACGTTTACAGCAGGAATAAACACGTTTACAGCAGGAATAAACACGTTTACAGCAGAAATAAACACGTTTACAGCAGGAATAAACACGTTTACAGCAGGAATAAACACGTTTACAGCAGAAATAAACACGTTTACAGCAGAAATAAACACGTTTACAGCAGAAATAAACACGTTTACAGCAGGAATAAACACGTTTACAGCAGGAATAAACACGTTTACAGCAGGAATAAACACGTTTACAGCAGGAATAAACACGTTTACAGCAGGAATAAACACGTTTACAGCAGGAATAAACACGTTTACAGCAGGAATAAACCCATCTTTTTACAGTCTATAGTTGGGATTAATCTCCAGCATTCCTGGGATGGATCCGTTTGGCATCCCTTTTAACATTTAGCCTCCTGCTGTGAGGTGTTTACTTGTTTATGGATAGACCTGCCTCTTGTTGTTCGACCTTTGGGGAAACTGTCTGATCTGAGGTTGGATGGTGTGTTGGCACTGCTCTGTGCAGCTCAGACTAGTAGAGAAGAAACCTGTTTGTTTTCTCAGATGGACCAGCACAGTTTTCTGCCTCTGTCGTTGCACCGCTCGGTGACCCGCCCCGCCAGGTGATCCGGCCCTGGCCCAAAGACCTCAGCCTGTATGAGGAGTACAAGCTGCGGCGAAACGAGCTCCGGCGGCGAAACCTGAACCGCAGACGTGAGCTGGAGAAAACGCTGCCTCAGCCCCTACTGGCGGACCTGGTGAGTCTCAAACATAAAAACATGCGGTGGTGTGGCGTGCACCGTAGTCTGACCGAGGTGGTTGTGTCCAAGGTGCGCGAGCGTCGAGAGAAGACCCGACTGAGGGTGGCCAGGTGGAGGGCAAAGAGGAAACTCCAGGCCTGTCTGAACCAGGCTCAGGTTAGTGGTTTGACATGTCCAAGCGGGCTTATGGAGGCTCAGCGGGGACTGATTTGTTTTCCTTTCTCATCATGTCCACATGCAGCCACATGGCAGCGCTGCAGGTCTCTCTCAGAATGGTTTTCCTGTCGGCAGTCAGCAGCTCGCAGCACCTTGCGGTAAGACGACACCTTTAACCTGCCTCTTTATGTGTTTCACAGCTAGCTAATTATTTTAACATGAACATGGTTTAAAACTGGACTAATAAACTGTGGAGACCTTGACCACAGTAGACCAGATGCTGCTAAGAACATACCGGATTTGAGGTCCATTTCTGCTCCCTTACATACGTAAAGTTTTACGTTTTATTCATACGTTGTTGTACATCCTGCCCCCACCTCAACACATCCTCTACGTTGCCATGGTAAAGTCAGATCATCCACCAGCGGGCAGTGCTGAGTTCAGAACTTCCCTGTTTCCTACCGGTCATTAGCGGTAACACACCACTAGTAGAGCTGTACAATTAATTGTTTAAAAATCGCGATCTCGATTCATACTCGTATACGATCTCATTTTCAAATGACGACTTTTACTGGAGACGTTTCTGATGTTTTGGCGACTGACCTGAAAGCACGTCTTGTTTAGCAGTGACTGTCAGGAACGAGCGGTGGGAGCCTCTCCCCATCATAAAGCACTCCCAGCCGGTCAGAGGAGCAGAGAGGACACCTGCACAAGTCCACGTGCACAGTCACAATGAATAGTGCATGTGCAAATCCACACCTGATCCCAGCCTGGCTTACAGAGTGGGATGTAAACTAACATCATTCTGTCGTCTCTGTTTGGTCCATTTAGATTGTTAATGTCCAGTTTAAACTGTCTGTCCAATAAGGAGTTTAAAGTTATGTTTTTGCCGACATATGTTCATGTTTTACTTTGACTAAAAACAAACCAAAAGTAAGAAAACTACAGGAAACAAACAGACAAACAAACAACAACAAAACAAATCAACTCTGCCAAAGTGTCTTTTGGGTCACTTTGCTGGTCCAAAGTAAAGAAAGCAGCTATTGGCTGTTCTAGAAGTCGCTGAATGACATCATCGCCTAATTTGCATAATTGGCCATATGTGGTAATGTAATGGACGTTGTAGGAGAGAGGAATAATGTTGTGGGAGAAACCAAAGGTGATTCAAAACCATCCTCAATATGTTTAGTACTATGGATAAACTCTGTTCTGTTGTTTTTTTTTAAAGGTTTTTTATTTTACCATTGAAACAGGTTATCACTTTAAAAAAGTAGATTCTGAATCCCTTTAGACCCACCTTGCATAAATCACTTTTGTTCTCCATTCAGAATATGAAATTTAACCAAAGGACTGCTGTGTGAAGTTTCTAGCTTCATGTCCAACCCTCCTGTTTATATTTTAAGAACCATACCGACCTCTCATCACCTTATGCACAGAAAAATTATTGTTCAAAAATGTTCCTATTAAAACTATTCAAAGGTTGTGTGTGTAAGAGAAGACAAGAGAGACATTTATTGTGTTTACGTTCAGTGTCAGCTGTTGAAAAGTTGATGCCGATAATACATGCAATAAATATTTATATTGGGGAAAAAATCGTGAGAGAATTGTGATCTCAGTTTTAAGCATAAAAATCGTGATTGTCATTTTATCCACAATCCTGCAGCCCTAAACACTTTTTTCAAATGTCCAAAAACACCAGAAGAAGAAAATCGCTTTTGTTTTGGTTACTTTTTTCAACGTCTCGTGCTTCTTTGGGTGTTTTGGCAGTTTCTGTGTCGTCTACTTCCTGTTCTTCTTCGTCTTCATCTGTGGTTTGCTGGTTTCTGGTTGTGTGCAGGTCCTGTTAGACTCCATCTGGCCATCTTTGGTAGCAGTCTTTTAACTTTCTTTGCTAAACCTGGAGTCTGCATGTCAGGAGCCGTTATGGCTGATCGATCAGAAAGAAACAAATATATGACTATTTATTTTCTAGTCAGTGGTCTTTGTGAATGTTGTTCTTTAGTTTCATGAAGCTCCACTGTGTTGCTCAA
Source organism: Telmatherina bonti (assembly GCF_933228915.1). NCBI lineage: Eukaryota > Metazoa > Chordata > Actinopteri > Atheriniformes > Telmatherinidae > Telmatherina > Telmatherina bonti. Next base: position 3,549,930 of record NC_136613.1, read on the forward strand.
ATTTCCCCTCAAGCACCAGTAAAGTTCTAGAGTTAGTGGAACCAACCCCTACTGGCCATTGATGGCATTATGTTTCAGTGTGTTGCTCTGATAAATAATAGACAATCACGCGTCTGTTGATGAGTTCTTACATCAGTCAGACTAGACATGTGAGGCCGTTTCCATAGCAACGTGACTGTCCTGTCTTTCAGCCTCCATCAGCCAGCAGAGACGACACCCAGCAGCTCCTCGGCCCATCAGCTTCCTCAGCAACGTGACGATGAACGCCACCTCTGCTGCCCTGCCCCTCGTACCTTCCTCCTCCCTGCTCCTGCGAGGACCCAGCATGGCTCCACATGAGCACACAGTGACATCCTCCTCCTCCTCCTATCGCCCGTCGCCACAGAGCATCACGCTGACCGACTCAGACTTACTGCAGTGAGCAACAGAGCCGGAGCTCATCCCAACTTCATCAGGTCGAACTTATGAACACACGAACCAACACTGTTAGAGCAACATGCTTCACCGTCATACATGAAGTTCCACAACAACCGGCTCGCTGTAAAATGTAAACAAAACCACAATCTCATCAGGTAAACAAGTCCGATGATGAAACCAATGGAACAGATGAGCGGATTGTTCATCTGATGCAGCAACACATCTGTAAAAAGTCCTTCCAAGGTCACGTTTAGCATTGTTAGCATCGGTAAAAAGTCCTCCCATGGTCATGTTTAGCATTGTTAGCATCGGTAAAAAGTCCTCCCATGGTCATGTTTAGCATTGTTAGCATCGGTAAAAAGTCCTCCCATGGTCATGTTTAGCATTGTTAGCATCGGTAAAAAGTCCTCCCATGGTCATGTTTAGCATTGTTAGCATCGGTAAAAAGTCCTCCCATGGTCATGTTTAGCATTGTTAGCATCGGTAAAAAGTCCTCCCATGGTCACGTTTAGCATTGTTAGCATCGGTAAAAAGTCCTCCCATGGTCACGTTTAGCATTGTTAGCATCGGTAAAAAGTCCTCCCATGGTCACGTTTAGCATTGTCAGCAGCTGTTAGCATTGGTAAAAAGTCCTTCCAGGGTCATGTTTAGCATTGTTAGCAGCTGTTAGCATTGGTAAAAAGTCCTTCTGTCTTCAATTTTTTTTATTTAATCTTATTTACGGGGGACTGTGTACAATTCTGTACATAAATGTTTATATTTGATGCATTTTAGCCTAATTATCATCTGCAGTCTCCTACCAGGACTCGCTTCATATCTGCTTTGTCCTGTGCATACAGAGATTCCTTCTGATTATCTGTAGATGATATTTTACACTGTAGAAGTTATGTTTGACATATTTCCATATTCCTCCACGTGTTGCTGCATCAGATGATAAAATGTCTGTTTCATCATCCAACTACTTTTAACGTTTTGGTTGGACTGTTCTTTCCTTTGTGTCCAGCGTTGATGTAAATAGTTTCTCGACATGTTAATCTGTGATGTGCATGTGTCGTGTGTTTGGTTTGGACGTGTAATTTCTGCATTTTGATAGTGAAATGTCTAAGTACAAATGATGCTGACATGTTGCAGAAAATCCTAATAAATGCAGCTAAAACGGATGAAGTCTCATGTTTATTCTCTCAGGATCGCCTGCAAAATAAGTTCCCAGTTCACTAAGTTGTGTTTTGGATCTGAAGTTGACACATGAATCCTGCAGACGGGGCAGAAATGATCATTTTTAATATTATTCCAAACATCAATTTGATATGAACAGATTGTAAATACTTTTGATGCAGTTTAATCTGTTTCTAGTATATAATCACACAGATAGCATGAATTAGAATGGTTGTCCAGTAACTACATCATCTGTTTGCAGTTTGGGAAAACAAAGCGTGATGAGAGCAAAAGAGACAAATCAGAAAGTTCATGCATGAGCTTAAACATGAAGACATGAAGAGCATTCAAAGTTATCCATTGATAATCTTCTGGGAGATGGCTCCCGGCAGAGTGTAGAAGAGGAGGGCGAGGAAGAGCACGGTGATGAGCAGCAGAAGGGCGATGATGATGTACTTCTTGTAGCTTCGCCAAACCAAGTGGAAGAAACACTTAAACGGATTCACGAACCAGGAGAAGGACGTGTCTGGACGGCTGGAAGAGACAACAAGTTACCAACAATATTCTTCACTTTTATTAATGCTCATTGTGTTCCAGAAGGATTTTTTTATATAATGATTTATATAAGATATTTACAAGTGTGTACATATTTCCTGAATCCCCCCCCCCCCACACACACCCCGCCGGGGATGAACCTAATATCTATCTAAATGTACATGTTTTTATTTACATATGGAGGCATGTATTTATAGACATTTGTATATATGAATATATGTATGTCCATTTTTTCATTTCAGTTCTCTGCCGCTTATCCAGAGTCGGGTCGCGGGGGCAGCAGCCTAAGCAGGGAAGCCCAGACTTCCCTCTCCCCAGCCACATTTGCCAACTCTGCGGGGGGGATCCCGAGGCGTTGGGATCCCCCCCGCCTCTCGGCTGAGAGAGGCGTTGTTGGAGGAAAGCACTGCTTTTTTTAATATATATATATATATATATGTATATATATATATATGTATACATATGTATACATATGTATGTATGTATATATACACTATTCACAAAAAGTTAGGGATATTGAGCTTTTGGGTGAAATTTCACAACAAGCCTAAAATGCATTCAAACCTGTACAGGTGAACTTAATGTGATCTTCTCTAAGCTTTTAAATGCACATGTCCAACTGTTAAATGTTTCAATAAATTTTGCACAAGTTGCTGTTCTCTAACAAGGAGCTTAACGGCAAAAATCACGGCAGGTGTGTGATCCTTGAATTGACCAATAAATGTCCTGGTTCAATTAGAGCTGGTGTTTAAACAGTTGTCCTCATCATGCTGTTCACATTTTGACATCATGAGACCAAGACGACACCTAACAATGGAACAACAGTCCCTTGCCATAGCGATGCTTCAAACAGGACGTTCTCAGACAGAAGTGGCCACTGAGCTTGGAGTGTCACAGAGTGTCATCAGCAGGTTGCAACAGAGATATGGAGAGACTGGAAGAGTCACAGAAAGGCCTAGAAGTGGACGTCCTTTGGCCACATCCCGTGCTGATGACCGCTACATTGTGAACACTGCCCTGAGAAACCGGATGATGAATGCCACTCAACTCCAGGCACGTTTAAGAGAGGTGAGAGGCACCCAAGTGTCACGTCAGACCATTCCAAACCGTTTCCATCAGCGTGGTCTGCGTGCTAGACGACCTGCACGGGTACCTGACCACACCACCAGGCACAGGCATCATCGTCTTGCATGGGCCAGGGAGCATTTATGCTGGACGAGGAACCAGTGGGCCTCAGTGCTGTTCTCTGATGAAAGTCGATTCACACTGAGCAGAAATGATGGCCGGCAACGATGTTGGAGACGTCAGGGAGAGCGCTATGCATCAGCCACTGTTGTCACCAGGCCAGCTTTTGGTGGTGGCGGTGTTACAGTGTGGGCAGGGGTGTCCACTTGGTACAGAACTGCCCTACACTTTGTGAATGGTACAGTGACAAGCCCATACTACCTGAATAACATCATTAATCCAGTGATTGTGCCCCTACATGAACAGCACAGGCCTAATTTCATCTTCATGGACGACAATGCTCCTGCTCATCGAGGCCGCATCATCAGGGAACGGCTGTTGGAGACTGGTGTACCTCAAATGGAACGGCCTGCACTCTCTCCAGACCTGAATCCCATTGAAAACCTGTGGGATCAGCTGAGCCGTCGTGTAGAGGCTCGAAACCCTGCACCCCAGAACCTCAATGACCTGAGGGCTGCCCTTCAAGAAGAGTGGGATGCCATGCCTCAGCAGGCAATAAGTTGCCTTGTGAACAGCATGAGACGTCGTTGTCAAGCTGTAATTGATGCTCAAGGACACATGACCAGATATTGAGACGTTCACATTTTTTGTTGTGGTGTAACTACCATTGTTGTTACCTTTTGTGTTGAATGAATTTTTTGAGATGAGGAAATCAGTAGTGCATCCTTCTACTTAAATGTCTTACTTTTATATTATATCACTGTAGCATGAACATATTGCATTTTCCATAAAATTCACCTGAAAGCCAAATATCCCTTTTTGTGAGTAGTGTGTATGTATACATATATATATGTATGTATGTATTTATGTATGTATACGTATATATGTATGTATGTATGTATGGATGTATACGTATGCATGTATGTATGTATACATATGTATATATATATGAATGTATGTATACATAAGTATGTATGTACACATAAGGATGTATGTATACGTACGTATGTATGTATGTACACATAAGGATGTATGTATACGTACGTATGTATGTATGTACACATAAGGATGTATGTATACGTACGTATGTATGTATGTACACATAAGGATGTATGTATGTATACGTATGCAAGTATGTATACATATGTATATATACGTATGCATATGTACGTATGTATGCATGTATGCGTATATGAATATGTATACGTATGTATGTATACGTATATATGTATATATATGTATGTATGTATTTATGTATGTATACGTATGCATGTATGTATGTATACGTATGCATGTATATATACGTATGTGTATGTATGTATGTGTATGTATGCATGTATGTATGTATACGTATGTATGTATATATATATATATATTTATATATAAGTATGTATGTATACATAAGTATGTATGTATGTATACGTATGTATGTATACGTATGTATATATATATATATATATATATATATATATATATATATATATATATATATATATGTATGAGTATGTATACGTATGTATGTAAATATAAGTATGTATGTATACGTAGGTATATATGTATGTATATGTACGTATGTATGTATGAGTATGTATACGTATGCATGTATGTATGTATACATATGTATATATATGAATGTATGTATACATAAGTATGTATGTATGTATACGTACGTATGTATGTATGTACACATAAGGATGTATGTATGTATATGTATGTATGTATAGGTATGCATGTATGTATACAAATGTATATATACGTATGCATACGTACGTATGTATGCATGCATGCGTATATGAATATGTATACATATGTATGTATACGTATATATATGTATGTATGTATGTATACGTATGTATACGTATGCATGTATGTATGCATGTATGTATGTATACATATGTATATATATGAATGTATGTACACATAAGGATGTATGTATGTATATGTATGTATGTATACGTATGTTTTTATATGTATATATACGTATGTATATGTATGTATGTATGAGTATGTATACGTATGTATGTATGAGCATGTATACGTATGTATGTATGCATGTATGTAAGTATGTATGTATACGTATGTATGTATACGTATATATGTATGTATGTATATGTATATATGTATGTATGTATGTATACGTATGTATGAATGTATGTATGTGTCTGTATGTATATGTATATATACGTATGAATACATATGAATGTATGTATGTATATATACGTATGTATGTATGTATGTATGTATATATACGTATGTATGCATGTATGTATACGGATGTATGTATGTATGTATGTATGTGTATATACGTATGTATGTATATGTATACGTAAGTATGTATGTATGCATGCATGCATGTTTGCATGTATGATTGATGTATATGAATGAATGTATGTATGTTATGTATGTATACGTATATATGTATGTATACGTATATATGTATGTATACGTATTCAATTCAATTCAATTCAACTTTATTTATATAGCGTCAAATCACGGCAATGCCATCTCAAGACGCTTTACAGACAGAGGGGAAAACATAATGAAGGCCAATTCATAACAGCCTATATAAGGAAACCAACAGATTGAGTTGAGTCCAACTCAATCTCCCATCCTGAGCAAGCACACTGGCAACAGTGGGAAGGAAAAAACTCCCTTTTAACAGGAAGGAAACCTCCGGCAGAACCCGGCTCAGGACAGGCAGCCATCTGCCTCTGCTGTGTGGGGGGAAGAGGACAGAAAGACAACAGACAACAGGAACTGCTACTCCCGGCCAGGGAGACCTGCTGAGACAGGAGACATACATGTTAATGATGCAACACTGTTATGGGGGGGTAAAAGAAAGAGATAAAGAGAAAAAGAAAGAAGCTCAGTGTATCAGGAAATGTCCCTCAGCAGTCTAAACCTATAGCAGCATAACTAAGGGATGCTAACCATCCCTACCTATAGGACTTATCAAAAAGATAAGTCTTCAGCCTAGTCTTAAAGGTGGGGAGGGTGTCTGCTTCCCTAACACTAACTGGGAGCTTATTCCATAAGAGAGGGGCCTGATAACCAAAGGCTCTGCCTCCTGCTCGGCTCTTTGAGACTCTAGGAACCACAAGTAAGCCTGCAGTCTGCGAACGAAGTACTCTGCTTGGTATATAAGGAACAATGAGGTCTTTGATATATAGTGGTGCCTGGTTGTGGAGGGCTTTATATGTAAGGAGAAGGATTTTAAATTCTATTCTAGATTCAACAGGCAGCCAATGAAGAGAGGCTAAAACTGGAGAAATATGATCTCTCCTGCTGGTTCTGGTCAGGACTCTGGCTGCAGAATTCTGGATCAGCTGAAGGCTTTTCAGGGCATATTTAGGACAGCCCAGTAATAGAGAGTTACAGTAATCTAGTCTCGAAGTAACAAAAGCGTGAACCAGTTTTTCTGCATCACTCCGAGACAGAATGTCCCTAATTTTGGCTATATTACGTAAATGAAAGAAGGCTGTTTTAGTAACCTGCTTAATATGTGGGCCAAAGGACAGGTCAGGGTCAAATATTACTCCAAGGTTTCTCACTGTAGCACTGGAAGCTAAAGTAATGCCATCCAGGTTCATTACAAAACCGGAAAATTTAGCTCTGAGTTTTTCAGATCCAACGAGAATTACTTCAGTCTTATCTGAGTTTAAGAGGAGGAAATTTCTAGACATCCAAGTCTTTATGTCTATGAGACAATTTTGTAGCCTATTGGGCTGATTTGTTTCATCTGGTTTAAAGGATAAGTATATCTGAGTATCATCTGCATAACAATGAAAGTTTATTCCATGCTGTCTAATAATTTTGCCTAAAGGGAGCATATATAGCATGAAGAGTACTGGTCCAAGTACAGAACCTTGAGGAACTCCATGACTTACTGTAGTTTGGGAGGAGGACTTGTCATTTACATGAACAAACTGAAGTCTATCAGATAAATATGATTTAAACCAGCTTAACGCTGTACCTGTAATTCCAATCACCTGTTCTAGTCTCTGTAACAGAATGTTATGATCGACTGTATCAAATGCAGCACTAAGATCAAGCAAGATAAGTACGGACACAAGTCCTTTGTCTGAGGCCATAAGAAGGTCATTAGTAACTTTCACCAATGCTGTCTCAGTACTATGATGAGCTCTAAATCCTGACTGAAACTCCTCGCATAAATTATTTCTGCTCAGGTGGGCATGTAGCTGAGCTGAAACTATTTTCTCCAGAATTTTGGACATAAACGGGAGGTTAGATATGTCTATAATTTGCTATCACCTCTGGATCCAGAGATTGCTTTTTAAGTAAAGGCTTGATTCCAGCAGTTTTAAATGATTGTGGTACATATCCTGTCACTAAAGACATATTGATAAGATTTAGTAGTGATGTATTAATTAAAGGGAAAATGTCCTTAAAGAGGCTCGTTGGGAGAGGGTCTAAGATACAGGTGGATGGTTTAGATGAAGCTATTATTTTAGTTAATTCAGAGGGTTGGACAGGACAGAAACTATTTAGACACAAGTCAGATCCTGGTTCTAAGGATGCTTCGGAGACCACAACAGGCTCAACATTATAGGTAGAAGGAAGAATATTGTGAATTTGATCTCTAATAGTGTCAATTTTATTCCTGAAAAAATACATAAATCATCCCAGCTAAGTGAGAAAGGAATACATGGCTCCTCAGCGCTCCGGCTCCTAGTAAGCCGAACTACAGTGCTGAAAAGAAACCGAGGGTTGTTTTTGTTTTCCTCTATCAATGATGAATAATAAGCTGTTCTTGCCGTACGTAAGGCTTTTTTGTATACAATTAAACTTTCTTTCCAGGTTAAGTGAGACTCCTCTAGTCCTGATGAACGCCATCTGTTTTCCAAACGCCTTGATGCCTGTTTTAGAGCTCGAAGCTGGGAATTAAACCAGGGAGCCTTCATAATCTTACCCAATTTCTTCTTCTTTAGGGGAGCAACATTATCCAAGGTTGTACACATTGAAGCTGTTATAGTATCAGCATGTTGATCAATCTGAGCAGGAGTAAGGCTTAAAGGGGGACTCTCTGTCATGCTAACACATGGTAGAGGGGAAAAAATTGATTCAATTGATTGTTTAAATTTTGTAATATTATTGTCTGATAAACATCTACTATAGTAGAATTTATTTTTGGTCAGTGAGTAATCAAATAAAGTGAATTCAAAGGTTAATAAGAAGTGATCGGACAAGACAGGGTTTTGAGGAAATACTTTGAGCTTATCAGTCTCAATACCAGATGTTATGTATGTATGTATACCCATATGTATACGTATGAATGTATGTATACGTATGTATGTATGTATGTGTATGTATGTATACGTATGTATGTATGTATATATAGGTATTATGTATACGTATGTTTGTATATATACGTATGTATATATGAGTATGTATATCTATCTTTATGTATGCATGTATGTGTACATGTGTGTGTATGCATGTGTATGTATGTGTATATGTATGTATGTATGTATATATGTATATATATAATGTATGTGCGAGTGTATATACATATATATGTAGGTGGGTATGTATGTGCATATACATGTATGCATTGATCTCTTTCTTTTGTTTTTTTTTGTTTTTTTATGTTCTCTTTTCTGTTCTCTTTCTGCCCCTTTCCTGTCCTTTCCGGTCGGGTCCAGCAGCATAAACTCTGTAATACAAGCTGTTATCCAAAACAAATTGAAAAATAAAATAAGAATCAAGAAATACAAGGGGATCATTACATCTACAAAAGTTCCCCTTGGCAAAATAAATTTGCTCAGCAGAACACAGCATCCAGAACATCAGTCTGCTTGCTTAAATGCTGGACAAGACAAAAAAGAAAAAAAAAAAAGTAAATATACGTGTGTATGTGTACGTATGTATGTGTATGTATGTATGTATGTATGTATGTATGTATGTATGCATGCATGCATGCATGTTTGCATGTATGATTGATGTATACGACTGAATGTATGTATGTTATGTATGTATATGTATGTATGTAAGTATACGTATGTATGTATATGTATACGTATGTATGTGAGTATGCATACGTATGTATGCATGCATGTATGATTTTGTATACTTATGTATGTCTGTATGTATACGTATATATGCATGTATTTATGTATACGTATGTATGTATATGTATGTTTAGGTATGTATGTATATATATGTATGTATGTATACGTATGTATGTATATATACGTATTTATGTATACGTATGTATATACACGTATTATGTATACGTATGTTTGAATATATACGTATGTATGTATGCATGCATGCATGTATGTATGGATGAGTATGTATACATATGTATGTATGTATGTATGCAAGTATACGTATGTATGTATGTGAGTATGTATAGGTGTGTATGTATACGTATGTATGTATATGTATACGTATGTATGTATGTATGCATGCATGCATGTTTGCATGTATGATTGATGTATACGAATGAATGTATGTATGTTATGTATGTATACGTATGTATGTAAGTATACGTATGTATGTATGTGAGTATGTATAGGTGTGTATGTATACGTATGTATGTATATGTATACGTATGTATGTATGTATGCATGCATGCATGTTTGCATGTATGATTGATGTATACGAATGAATGTATGTATGTTATGTATGTATACGTATGTATGTATACGTATGTGCATGGATGAGTATGTATACGTAGGTATGTATGTATGTATGCAAGTATATGTATGTATGTATGTGAGTATGCATACGTATGTATGCATGCATGCATGCATGCGTGCATGTATGATTTTGTATACTTATGTATGTCTGTATGTATACGTATATATGCATGTATTTATGTATACGTATGTATGTATATGTATGTTTAGGTATGTATGTATATATATGTATGTATGTATACGTATGTATGTATATATACGTATTTATGTATACGTATGTATATACACGTATGTATGTGTGCATGTATGATTTTGTATACTTATGTATGTATGTATGGATACGTATATATACGTATGCATGTATGCATGGATGAGTATGTATACGTATGTATGTATGTATGTATGTATGTATACCTATATGTATGTATACATATGTATGTATATACACGTATTTATGTATACGTATGCATACGTATGAATGTATGTACGTATGTATGTGAGTATGTATACGTATGTATGTATACGTATGAATGTATGTATACGTATGTATGTATGTATATGTATGTATACATATGTATGTAAGTATATGTATGTATGTATGTATACGTATGTATGTCTGTATGTATACGTGTATATGCATGTATTTATGTATACGTATGTATGTATATGTATGTATACGTGTATATGCATGTATTTATGTATACGTATGTATGTATACGTATGTATGTATGTATGTATGTATATATACGTATGTATGTATTTATGTATAAATATGTATGTATGCATGTATGAGTATGTATACGTATGTATACATATGAATGTATATATGTATGTATACGTATGTATGTATGTATACGTATGTATGTATGTATGTATGTATATATACATATTATGTATACGTATGTTTGTATATATACGTATGTATATATGACTATGTATACGTATGTATGTATGCATGCATGCATGTGTGCATGGATGAGTATGTATACGTAGGTATGTATGTATGTATGTAAGTATACGTATGTATGTATGTGAGTATGCATTCGTATGTATGCATGCATGCATGCATGCGTGCATGTATGATTTTGTATACTTATGTATGTATGATTGTATGTATGTATGGATACGTATATATACGTATGCATGTATACATATATATGTATGTATGTATGTATGTATACGTATGTATGTATGAGTATGTATACGTATGTATGTATGCATGGATGAGTATGTATACGTATGTATGTATGTATGTATGTATGTATGTATGTATACCCATATATGTATGTATACATATGTATGTATATACACGTATTTATGTATACGTATGTATATGTGTGAATGTATGTACGTATGTATGTGAGTATGTATACGTATGTATGTATACGTATGTATGTATATATACGTATGTATGTATACCTTTGTATATATACGTGTGTATGTGTACGTATGTATGTATGTATGTATGTATGTATGTGTATATACGTATGTATGTACATGTATACGTATGTATGTATGCATGCATGCATGTTTGCATGTATGCTTTTGTATACGTATGAATGTATGTATGTTATGTATGTATACGTATGTATGTAAGTATACGTATGTATGTATGTATATATACGTTTTATGTATACATATGTATGTGAGTATGTATACGTATGTATGCATTCATGGATGAGTATGTATACGTATGTATGTATGTAAGCTTACGTATGTGTGTATGTATGCGTACGAATGGAAGTATATGTATGTATGTATGTATACGTACGCATGTATGCATGCATGCATGTATGTATGTAGGAATATGTATACGTATGTATGTATATGTGTAGGTATACGAATATATGTATGTATGTATACGTCGATATGTATGTATGTATTTATGTATGTATACGTACTTATGAATGTATGTATACTTATGTATGTATGTATGTATACGTATGTATGTATGTATGTATGTATGTATACCTATATATGTATGTATACGTATGTTTGTATATATACGTATTTATGTATACGTATGTATGTATACGTATGTATGTATACGTATGTATGTATACGTATGTATGTATACGTATGTATGTATACATACGTATTTACGTACATGTATACGTATGTCCTCCCGTGGGCTCACCATCTGCGGGAGGAGCCGTAGGGGTCGGGTGCAATGTGAGCTGGGCGGCAGCAAGGGGCGGGGACCCTGGCGGTCCGATCCCCGGCTGCAGAAGCTGGCTCTAGGGACGTGGAACGTCACCTCTCTGGTGGGGAAGGAGCCTGAGCTTGTGCGCGAGGTTGAGCGGTTCCGACTAGATATAGTTGGACTCACCTCGACGCATGGCTTGGGCTCTGGAACCAGTACCCTCGAGAGGGGCTGGACCTTCTTCCACTCTGGAGTTGCTAATGGTGTGAGGCGCCGAGCAGGTGTGGGCATTCTCATCAGCCCCCAGCTTGGTGCCTGCACGTTGGGGTTTACCCCGGTGGATGAAAGGGTAGTTTCCCTCCGCCTCCGGGTGGGGGGACGGGTCCTGACTGTTGTCTGTGCTTATGCACCGAACAGCAGTTCAGAGTACCCACCCTTTCTGGAGTCCTTGGAGGGAGTGCTGGAGGGTGCTCCTTCTGGGGACTCCATTGTTCTGCTGGGAGACTTCAATGCTCACGTGGGCAATGACAGTGAGACCTGGAGGGGAGTGATTGGGAGGCATGGTCCCCCCCCTCTGAACCCAAATGGTGTTTTGTTATTGGACTTCTGTGCTCGTCATGGATTGTCTATAACGAACACCATGTTCCAGCATAAGAGTGTCCATATGTACACCTGGCATCAGGATTCCCTGGGCCGCAGTTCGATGATTGACTTTGTAGTTGTATCGTCGGACCTGCGGCCACATGCCTTGGACACTTGGGTGAAGAGGGGGGCGGAGCTGTCAACTGATCACCACCTGGTGGTGAGTTGGCTCAGATGGTGGGGGAGGAGGCCGGTCAGAGCTGGCAGGCCCAAACGTGTTGTGAGGGTCTGCTGGGAACGTCTGGCTGAGTCCCCTGTCAGAGCGAGCTTTAACTCTGACCTTCAGCAGAGCTTCGAACATGTCCTGAGTGAGGCGGGGGACATTGAGTCCGAATGGGCTGTGTTCCGTGCCTCTATTGCTGAGGCGGCCAGCCGGAGCTGTGGCTGTAAGGTCGTTGGTGCCTGTCGTGGCGGTAATCCCAGGACTCGGTGGTGGACACCAGCAGTGAGGGATGCCGTCCAGCTGAAGAAGGAGTCCTATCGGGCCTTCTTGGCCTGTGGGACTCTGGAGGCAGCTGATGGGTACCGACGGGCTAAGCGGCATGCGGCTGTTGCCGAGGCAAAAACTCGGGCATGGGAGGAGTTCGGCGAGGCCATGGAGAAAGACTTCCGGACGGCTTCGAGGAGATTCTGGTCCACCATCCAGCGGCTCAGGAGGGGGAAGCGGTGCTCCATCAATACTGTGTACAGTGGAGATGGGGAGCTGCTGACCTCAACTCGGGACGTTGTGGGTCGGTGGAAGGAATACTTCGAAGACCTCCTCAAGCCTACCAACACGTCTTCCCATGAGGGAGCAGAACTGGTGGACTCAGGGGTGGACTCTCCTATCTCTGGGGCTGAAGTCGCTGAGGTGGTCAAAAAGCTCCTTGGCGGCAAGGCCCCGGGGGTGGATGAGATCCGCCCGGAGTTCCTTAAGGCTCTGGATGCTGTGGGGCTGTCCTGGCTGACACGCCTCTGCAGCATCGCGTGGACATCGGGGGCAGTACCGCTGGATTGGCAGACTGGGGTGGTGGTCCCCCTTTTTAAGAAGGGGGACCGGAGGGTGTGTTCCAATTACAGGGGAATCACACTCCTCAGCCTCCCTGATAAGGTCTATTCAGGGGTCCTGGAGAGGAGGGTCCGCCGGATAGTCGAATCCCGGATTGAGGAGGAGCAGTGTGGTTTTCGTCCTGGTCGCGGAACAGTGGACCAGCTCTATACCCCCTCTGGGGTCCTGGGGGGGGGCATGGGAGTTTGCCCAACCAGTCTACATGTGCTTTGTGGACCTGGAGAAGGCATTCGACCGTGTCCCCCGGGGGCTCCTGTGGGGGGTACTCCGGGAGTATGGGGTACCGGTACCCCCTTGTACGAGCTGTCCGGTCCCTGTACGACAGGTGTCAGCTTGGTCTGCATTGCCGGTAGTAAGTCGGATCCGTTTCCGGTGAGGGTTGGACTCCGCCAAGGCTGCCCTTTATCACCGATTCTGTTCATAACTTATATGGACAGAATTTCTAGGTGCAGCCGAGGTGTTGAGGGGATCCGACTTGGTGGCCTCAGGATTGGGTCCCTGCTTTTTGCGGATGACGTGGTCCTGTTGGCTTCATCTGGTCGTGATCTCCAGCTCTGGCTTGAGCGATTCGCGGCCGAGTGTGAAGCGGCTGGGATGAGAATCAGCACCTCAAAATCTGAGACCATGGTCCTCAGCTGGAATAGGGTGGATTGCCCTCTCCGGGTCGGGAGTCAGGTCCTGCCTCAAGTGGAGGAGTTTAAATATCTCGGGGTCTTGTTCACGAGTGAGGGAAGGATGGAGCGTGAGATGGACAGACGGATCGGTGCGGCGTCTGCAGTAATGCGGACTCTGCGCCGGTCTGTCGTGGTGAAGAAGGAGCTGAGCCAGAAGGCGAAGCTCTCGATTTACCAGTCGGTCTACGTTCCTACCCTCACCTATGGTCATGAGCTGTGGGTCGTGACCGAAAGAAGATCTCGTATACAGGCGGCTGAAATGAGTTTCCTCCGCAGGGTGGCCGGGCTCTCCCTTAGAGATAGGGTGAGGAGCTCGGTCATCCGGGAGGAGATCAGAGTAGAGCCGCTGCTCCTCCGCATCGAGAGGAACCAGTTGAGGTGGCTCGGGCATCTGGTCAGGATGCCTCCTGGACCTCCCTGGTGAGGTGTTCCAGGCACGTCCCTCTGGGAGGAGACCCCGGGGAAGACCCAGGACACGCTGGAGGGATTATATCTCTCGGCTGGCCTGGGAACGCCTCGGGATCCCCCCCGCAGAGTTGGCAAATGTGGCTGGGGAGAGGGAAGTCTGGGCTTCCCTGCTTAGGCTGCTGCCCCCACGACCCGACCCCGGATAAGCGGCAGAAGATGGATGGATGGATGTTTCATGTTTTATGTTTACATGTTTCTCTTTTGCAATTTTAATGTTTACATGTTTCATGTTTGATTAGTGCCAGATTAGTGCCAGATTAATATTTTATGTTTGCATGTTAATTGTTATATCTTTACATGTTTTGTGTTTACATGTTTTATGTTTACATGTTCACACATCGATATTTTACGTTTTCAAGTTTCATGTTTTGTTTACATGTTTTATGTTTACATGTTTCCAGTTTTAATGTTTACATGATTCATGTTTTCACATTTTATGTTTACATTTTGTATGTTTGCACATTGTTTTATGTTTACATGTTTTATGTTGTATGTTTACTTGTTTTGTGTTTACATGTTTAATGTTTACTTGATTCCAAGTTGAATGTTCATATGTTTCATGTTTTATGTTTACATCTTTTGTTTACATGTTTGGATGCTAATGTTTACATCCTTCATGTTTAATTTTTACACGTTTACCTGTTTTATATTTCATGTTTCCAGGTTTCATGTTTACATGTTTATATTTATGTTTACATGTTTCAGGTTTGTATGTTTTGTTTACATGTTTGGATGCTTAATGTTTACATGCTTCATGTTTCCACATTAATGTTTTATTTTTACATGTTTCATGTTTTTATGTTTATTTGTTTCATGTTCACATATTTCAGGGTTTAATGTTTGCATGTTTTATTTTTACATGTTTCCATGTTTCATGTTTCCATATTTCATGTTTACATGTTTCATGTTTACATGTTTAATGTTTACATGTTTCATGTTTTCATCCTTTATGATGTGAAAGTCGTAGCTCTTAGTTACAAAGACCTTTGTCCTTATCCTGGTGTCAGACATTTACACTTTGTTCTGGGTGAATTGTGCTCTTACTTGGGTTTTGGCAGAGGTTCTGGTTCCTTCCGGGCTCGGCCAACCGGATTCTTCTCGGCCTCTTCAACTGTAACAAGGTGGAACTCTGCTTCCACTTTGCCCTGAAGACATAAGAGGTGTTGGTTGATCAGTACGTATGGCATGTCGATGTGCATGTTTGTCAGTGCGTGTACCGTCAGGTCTCCGGATTTGATGAAAGGCCACCAGCCTCGTGCTCTTTTCTGCTGGAAGATGGAGATTCTGTCCATCCCTTCAGTTATCATGTCCGTTTTACAGGACTTGGCTGTTTTTGCGCCTCGTGGGAGTCCATGGAGGTCCATCTCTAACGTTCCTGTACCCACAGATACATAATATCCATAAAACACATACTACATACATGTGGTAGAGCAGCGATAACACGTACCTAAGAAGTCGTCTGAGGAGAGCGTCTCGAAGTCCCAGACCTGGAGGATGAGGATGGCGGGAAGCTTCTGCTCCGTTTTATCCAGAGAAAAGATGTTCTCTCTCTTCTTCACCACCACAACCTGATAGAGGAAGAGGTGACCCCTTCACCCAGCAGCTGGAAGCGTCAGCATGGTTCATGCGGTTTGTTTTACCTTCTCAGCAGGAAGGTAGCTGAAGGGGAACACAAAGCGCCAGTTGAAGTTTCCTTCTCCGGTCAGAGAGTTGTAGTGGACGTCCGTCTCCTGTCGGTCGTCTTCCAACCCCTTCAGCCAGCTTCAGAGAGCAGACATAACGTTTCAGAACATCGGCTTACTATAGAAACACCTTGAAGACTTGAAACAAAATCTTCTTCTTGACCAGAAAATGAAGTTTTTGATTGGATTTTTCCTGAATATTTGAGATAATGTTTTTTTTTTCTGATTTTATGATAAAGATTTACACTAAAATCTGAATTAATTTAATCATTTAACCCATAAAGACTCAACCTATTAAAAATGATAAGTCCACTTTTTTATATGAAGTCTTTATTTGTCCCTTTACAGGATACTTTTTATTTATTACCATGTTATGGTTCGATTTTTTTTTTTTTGTGTGCAATCATCTGTTTTCTGGTGTTTATGAAGCACCAGAAAATAAAAATCAGATCTTGTTTCACAAGATTCTGAGTAAAGTTTCAACCATAAAGCTAAATGTGTCAGAAACTCCATGTATCACATATCTATCACGCTGCATTCTTTGGGATTAAATTCATGAATTATCTGGATTATTTTCAAATAAAAGACATCTGTTCATTTTTTTCCAATTTGTTTGTATTTTTTTTGTCACATGTAAAAGATCATATTAGTTAAAATCTGTTTCATTTTCCTAAAGAAAGTTTATTATTTGTGATATAAGATGCATGTGACATGAAAAGTTAAGTTAAATCTAATTATGTTTTAAATAATTAATCTGTTTTCAGTAATTCATAATTATACAAAACAGAAAATTGAAAATTGAAAAAGGTTTTTTCTGAATTGGCCATAAAACAAAAAAAAATTATGTTTTTAATTCTGCTTTTCAGAAGTGCTTTTTAAAAGAAAAAATTATTTTCCTGAATAGAGGAGACAATTTTGCACAAATATAAAGTGTTTCTGTATAATATAAATCGTATTCTACATCAACCTCGCGGCCGTTTCACCATAACCATGTTGCTGTTTGGTTAAAGCTTCTATATATTTATTTCTTTTCACAGCTCATCAGATACAAGCTGCGTTTAAGTGCTGTTGGAAAGCTGATACCCCTGAATTTGGATTTCCAAGTAGGAAGGATGTTTTCTATGACAGAAACATGACATCAGCCAAATCTCCATCACCCCTAGAATTACACCAAACCTAAATATAACACTTTAAAAAACACGAATAGAGACACCAACGTTTAGAAAAACCTCTCAAATATCTCTAAAAAGCTTTTATGCTCTCATGAGGTGGTTTTTCAGACGCGTTCACATAAAAGTACAGCAGAAAGTGTCACGGAAACACATTTACACGTCACGGAGGTCATGTGACCAATTCGGGTTACAGATGATTAAGGAGACAAATAAAACCTCCATCCTTGATAGCAAACATTGGTTTTACAAGAAATTAGAACAAGAATATGTAGTTACCTGTTACCTGGTTATCTGGATAACTAGTTACCTGGTAACCTAAATACCTGGTTACCTGTTACCTATATACCTGGTTTATCTGGTTATCCAAATACCTGGCTATCTGGATACCTGGTTAACTTGATACCTGGTAACTGGTTTACCTTTTACCTGGTTATTGGGGTACCTGGTTAACTGTTAACTATATACCTGGTTATCCAGATACCTGTCTATCTGCATACCTGGTTACCTGTAGTCTGGATATCTGGTTACTTGTTACCTATATACCTGGTTTACCTGGTTATTCAGATACCTGGTTATCTTAATACCTGGTTATCTGGATAACTAGTTACCTAGATACCTGGTTACCTGTTACCTATATACCTGCTTTACCTGGCTATCCATATACCTGGTTATCTGCATACCTGGTTACCTGTTACCTATATACTTGGTTTACCTGGTTATACAAATACCTGGTTATCTGGATACCTGGTTAACTAGATACCTGGTTATCTGTTACCTATACACCTGGTTTATCTAGTTATACAAATACCTGGCTATCTGGATACCTGGTTAACTTGATACCTGGTAACTGGTTTACCTTTTACCTGGTTATTGGGGTACCTGGTTAACTGTTAACTATATACCTGGTTATCCAGATACCTGTCTATCTGCATACCTGGTTACCTGTAGTCTGGATATCTGGTTACTTGTTACCTATATACCTGGTTTACCTGGTTATTCAGATACCTGGTTATCTTAATACCTGGTTATCTGGATAACTAGTTACCTAGATACCTGGTTACCTGTTACCTATATACCTGCTTTACCTGGCTATCCATATACCTGGTTATCTGCATACCTGGTTACCTGTTACCTATATACTTGGTTTACCTGGTTATACAAATACCTGGTTATCTGGATACCCTGGTTAACTAGATACCTGGTTATCTGTTACCTATACACCTGGTTTATCTAGTTATACAAATACCTGGTTATCTGGATACCTGGTTAACTAGATACCTGGTTATCTGGTTACCTATACACCTGGTTTATCTAGTTATCCAAATGCCTGGTTATCTGGATACCTGGTTACATGTTACCTATATACCTGGTTTACCTTGTTATACAAATATCTGGTTATCTGGATACATGCAAGCATCCAGCATCCAGGTATCCAGATACCTGGTTACCTGGAAACTTGCTTACCTGGATATCTGAATACCTGTTACCTGGTTGTTTGGATACCTGGTTAACTAGATACCTGGTTACCTGTTATGTATATACCTGGTTTACCTAGTTTTACAGATACCTGTTACCTGAATATCTGGTCACCTGGATACCTGTTTCCTGGATACCTGGTTATCTAGAAACCTGGTTACCTGGTTGGCAAGCAAAAAAACTCAATTCCAGAGAATTGCAGATAATGCACTAAACACTAAATTACAATAGTAGTTTGTTAAACTTCTCTGAATATATTTAGCAGAGAACTGGGTGGAAATGCAGCTCCAGTAAACATTATGGTTCCATAACTACCCTTTAACATAGATGTCACTGGACTGTTGACCCGTCAGGAAGTTGCTGTCCTCCAGAATGACATCCTCCGTGTTCCAGATGATGATACGCAGCTCATACCTGAACACATGATGTCACTTCACAAACAAACAAACAGTAAATGTGGACTTCAGAGGTCTGGACGACAACGCTGGTTTTTCTCTTCTCCAGGTAACTTCAGGGTTTTCTGAACTACCACGCTGGTTCATGTCTTACCATGTAAACCAACATGGTAACCTACGCTGACCAGCTGACCTTCTCTGGAGCAGTTTATGTTCTGGAGAAGAGATCCGTGAGTGTAAACACTCACCCTCCTGACCAATCAGGTCTCTTTGAGGTGAGAGGAGCATAGGAGAAAGATAGATTAATACCTGCTCACTCAGTGACTTGAGTCCGTTTAGCTCTACGAGTGTTGCACCTATTGCTTAATAATAATAATAATAATAATAATAATAATAATAATAATAATAATAATAATAATAATAATAATGTTCAAAAGGCCTTTGGGGGGGGGGGGGGGGGGGGGGGGGGGCGCCTTGAAAGAACTTGAAACTGGAAAATGTGCAGGAAAGGAAGTTCTGTCTGAAACTGGGACATTTCCATTGTCTGACAAATTAATTTGGTAAAATGAGAGTGACAGCTTGCTGCCAGCATCATCTCCTGGCTGTTGCTATGGCAACAGTTAATGCTTTTTTTCCTGGATGATGTGTTTAAATTCTTCCTATGTCTGAAGAAGACCTCCCCAGCATGGTGAAGAAGCCGCTCTGTGATTGGTCACATGCTGCAAACTCTGCCCTTTTACGTGAGTGTGCGCTGGTAAGCAAACCCTGGTTGGATTACTGGCTCGATGACATCATGCCGTCTGTGTGAGTTAACCGGGTAACGGACAGACATCCGGGTTTGGTGATCCTGCCTCGCCGCCCAGACCTCCGGAGAAATGCTGAGAAACAGCTCACTCTCACCCTCTTGGTTTTCGAGGTGAAATGTCTACTGAGGGTCCTGGATGTGGTGAATCCAGGGGGAACATGTCCACCCACATCTGGAGCTGACCCTTCACACACACACACACACACACACACACACACACACACACACACACACACACACACAC
>NC_136613.1:3570852-3685852 GCF_933228915.1 Telmatherina bonti
GCCATGAGCGCCATGACCCACCATGAGCCCACCATGAGCCCCACCATGAGCGCCATGAGCCCACCATGAGCCCACCATGAGCGCCATGAGCCCACCATGAGCCCACCATGAGCGCCATGAGCCCACCCATGAGCCCACCATGAGCGCCATGAGCCCACCTGAGCCCACCATGACCCCACCATGAGCGCCATGAGCCCACCATGACCCCACCATGGAGCCCACCATGACCCCACCATGAGCCCACCATGAGCGCCATGAGCCCACATGACTCCCACCATGAGCACCATGAGCCCACAATGACCCCACCATGAGCCACCATGAGCGCCATGAGCCCACCATGACCCCACCATGACCCCACCATGAGCCCCACCATGAGCCCCACCATGAGCGCCATGAGCCCACCATGAGCCCACATGAGCGCCATGAGCCCACCATGAGCCCACCATGAGCGCCCATGAGCCCCACCATGAGCGCCATGAGCCCACCATGAGCCCCACCATGAGCGCCATGAGCCCACCATGAGCCCACCATGACCCCACCATGAGCCCACTCATGAGCGCCATGAGCCCACCATGAGCGCCCCCATGAGCCCACCATGACCCCACCATGAGCGCCATGAGCCCACCATGACCCCACCATGACCCCACCATGAGCGCCATGAGCCCACCATGACCCCACCATGAGCCCCCCATGACCCCACCATGAGCCCACCATGAACCCACCATGAGCGCCATGAGCCCACCATGAGCCCCACCATGAGCCCACCATGAGCCCCACCATGAGCGCCATGAGCCCACCATGACCCCACCATGAGCGCCATGAGCCCACCATGACGCCCCACCATGAGCCCACCATGAGCGCCATGAGCCCACCATGACCCCACCATGAGCCCCACCATGACCCCCACCATGAGCCCACCATGAGCGCCATGAGCCCACCATGACCCCACCATGAGCCCACCATGAGCGCCATGAGCCCACCATGACCCCACCATGAGCGCCATGACCCCACCATGAGCCCACCATGAGCGCCCATGAGCCCACCATGAGCGCCATGAGCCCACCATGAGCCCCACCATGAGCCCACCATGAGCGCCATGAGCCCACCATGACCCCACCATGACCCCACCATGAGCCCACCATGAGCCCACCATGACCCACCATGAGCGCCATGAGCCCACCATGACCCCACCATGAGCCCACCATGAGCGCCATGAGCCCACCATGACCCCACCATGAGCGCCATGAGCCCACCATGACCCCACCATGAGCCCACCATGAGCGCCATGAGCCCACCATGACCCCACCATGAGCCCACCATGAGCCCACCTTGACCCCACCATGACCCCACCATGACCCCACCATGAGCCCACCATGAGCCCACCCATGACCCCACCATGAGCCCACCATGAGCCCACCATGAGCGCCATGAGCCCACCATGAGCCCACCATGACCCCACCATGAGCCCACCATGAGCGCCATGACCCCACCATGAGCGCCATGAGCCCACCATGACCCCCACCATGACCCCACCATGAGCGCCATGACCCCACCATGAGCGCCATGAGCCCACCATGACCCCACCATGACCCCACCATGACCCCACCATGACCCCACCATGAGCGCCATGAGCCCACCATGAGCCCACCATGAGCCCACCATGAGCGCCATGAGCCCACCATGACCCCACCATGAGCGCCATGAGCCCACCATGACCCCACCATGAGCCCACCATGAGCGCCATGAGCCCACCATGACCCCACCATGAGCCCACCATGACCCCACCATGAGCGCACCATGAGCGCCATGAGCCCACCATGAGCGCCATGACCCCACCATGAGCGCCATGAGCCCACCATGACCCCACCATGACCCCACCATGAGCGCCATGACCCCACCATGAGCGCCATGAGCCCACCATGACCCCACCATGACCCCACCATGACCCCACCATGACCCCACCATGAGCGCCATGAGCCCACCATGAGCCCACCATGAGCGCCATGAGCCCACCATGACCCCACCATGACCCCACCATGAGCCCACCATGAGCCCACCATGACCCCACCATGAGCGCCATGAGCCCACCATGACCCCACCATGAGGCCACCATGAGCCCACCATGACCCCACCATGACCCCACCATGAGCCCACGACCCCACCATGAGCGCCATGAGCCCACCATGACCCCACCATGAGCGCCATGAGCCCACTATGACCCCACCATGAGCCCACCATGAGCGCCATGAGCCCACCATGACCCCACCATGAGCCCACCATGAGCCCACCTTGACCCCACCATGACCCCACCATGAGCCCACCATGACCCCACCATGACCCCACCATGAGCCCACCATGAGCCCACCATGAGCGCCATGAGCCCACCATGAGCGCCATGAGCCCACCATGACCCCACCATGAGCGCCATGACCCCACCATGAGCGCCATGAGCCCACCATGACCCCACCATGACCCCACCATGAGCGCCATGACCCCACCATGAGCGCCATGAGCCCACCATGACCCCACCATGACCCCACCATGAGCCCACCATGACCCCACCATGAGCGCCATGAGCCCACCATGACCCCACCATGAGCCCACCATGAGCCCACCATGAGCGCCATGAGCCCACCATGACCCCACCATGAGCGCCATGAGCCCACCATGACCCCACCATGAGCCCACCATGAGCGCCATGAGCCCGCCATGACCCCACCATGACCCCACCATGAGCGCCATGAGCCCACCATGAGCCCACCATGAGCGCCATGAGCCCACCATGACCCCACCATGAGCCCACCATGACCCCACCATGACCCCACCATGAGCGCCATGAGCCCACCATGACCCCACCATGACCCCACCATGAGCCCACCATGAGCCCACCATGACCCCACCATGACCCCACCATGAGCCCACCATGACCCCACCATGAGCGCCATGAGCCCACCATGAGCGCCATGACCCCACCATGAGCCCACCATGAGCCCACCATGAGCGCCATGAGCCCACCATGACCCCACCATGAGCCCACCATGAGCCCACCATGACCCCACCATGAGCCCACCATGACCCCACCATGAGCCCACCATGAGCGCCATGAGCCCACCATGAGCGCCATGAGCCCACCATGAGCCCACCATGAGCCCACCATGAGCGCCATGAGCCCACCATGAGCGCCATGAGCCCACCATGAGCCCACCATGACCCCATCATGAGCGCCATGAGCCCACCATGAGCGCCATGAGCCCACCATGACCCCACCATGAGCGCCATGAGCCTGCCATGAGCGCCATGAGCCCACCATGAGCCCACCATGAGCGCTATGAGCCCACCATGACCCCATCATGAGCGCCATGAGCCCACCGTGAGCCCACCATGAGCGCCATGAGCCCACCATGAGCCCACCATGAGTGCCATGAGCCCACCATGACCCCATCATGAGCGCCATGAGCCCACCATGAGTTCACTGTGAGTGCCATGAGCCCACCATGAGCCCGCCATGAGCGCCATGAGCCTGCCATGAGCCCACCATGAGCCCGCCATGAGCGCCATGAGCCCACCATGAGCCCACCATGAGCGCCATGAGCCTGCCATGAGCCCACCATGAGCCCGCCATGAGCGCCATGAGCCCACCATGAGCCCGCCATGAGCGCCATGAGCCTGCCATGAGCCCACCATGAGCCCGCCATGAGCGCCATGACCCCACCATGAGCGCCATGACCCCACCATGAGCACCATGAGCGCCATGAGCCCACCATGAGCCCACCATGACCCCACCATGAGCGCCATGACCCCACCATGAGCCTGCCATGAGCCCGCCATGAGCCTGCCATGAGCCCGCCATGAGCCCACCATGAGCCCACCATGACCCCACCATGACCCCATCATGAGCGCCATGAGCCCACCATGAGCCCACCATGAGCGCCATGAGCCCACCATGACCCCATCATGAGCGCCATGAGCCCACCATGAGCCCACCATGAGCCCACCATGAGCGCCATGAGCCCACCATGACCCCACCATGAGCGCCATGAGCCCACCATGAGCCCACCATGAGCGCCATGAGCCCACCATGACCCCACTATGAGCCCACCATGAGCGCCATGAGCCCACCTTGAGCCCACCATGAGCGCCATGAGCCCACCATGACCCCACCATGAGCGCCATGAGCCCACCATGACCCCACCATGAGCCCACCATGAGCGCCATGAGCCCACCTTGAGCCCACCATGAGCGCCATGAGCCCACCATGAGCCCACCATGAGCGCCATGAGCCCACCATGACCCCACCATGAGCCTACCATGAGCGCCATGAGCCCACCATGAGCCCACCATGAGCCCACCATGAGCGCACCATGAGCCCACCATGAGCCCACCATGAGCGCCATGACCCCACCATGACCCCACCATGAGCCCACCATGAGCCCACCATGAGCGCCATGAGCCCACCATGACCCCACCATGACCCCATCATGAGCGCCATGAGCCCACCTTGAGCCCACCATGAGCCCGCCATGAGCGCCATGAGCCTGCCATGAGCCCACCATGACCCCACCATGAGCCAACCATGACCCCACCATGAGCCCACCATGAGCCCACCATGAGCCCACCATAAGCCTACCATGAGCCCACCATGACCCCACCATGAGCCCACCATGAGCGCCATGAGCCCACCATGAGCCCACCATGAGCGCCATGAGCCCACCATGAGCGCCATGAGCCCACCATGAGCCCACCATGACCCCATCATGAGCGCCATGAGCCCACCTTGAGCCCACCATGAGCGCCATGAGCCTACCATGAGCCCACCATGAGCCTACCATGAGCCCACCATGAGCCCACCATGAGCGCCATGAGCCTACCATGACCCCACCATGAGCCCACCATGAGCCTACCATGAGCCCACCATGAGCCCACCATGAGCCCACCATGAGCGCCATGAGCCCACCATGACCCCACCATGAGCGCCATGAGCCCACCATGACCCCACCATGAGCCCACCATGAGCGCCATGAGCCCACCATGACCCCACCATGAGCCCACCATGAGCCCACCTTGACCCCACCATGACCCCACCATGACCCCACCATGAGCCCACCATGACCCCACCATGAGCCCACCATGAGCCCACCATGAGCGCCATGAGCCCACCATGAGCCCACCATGACCCCACCATGAGCCCACC
Organism: Telmatherina bonti; assembly: GCF_933228915.1. Taxonomy (NCBI): domain Eukaryota; kingdom Metazoa; phylum Chordata; class Actinopteri; order Atheriniformes; family Telmatherinidae; genus Telmatherina; species Telmatherina bonti. The sequence goes on from NC_136613.1 coordinate 3,576,044, forward strand.
ATGAGCGCCATGACCCCACCATGAGCGCCATGAGCCCACCATGACCCCACCATGACCCCACCATGAGCGCCATGACCCCACCATGAGCGCCATGAGCCCACCATGACCCCACCATGAGCCCACCATGACCCCACCATGACCCCACCATGAGCGCCATGAGCCCACCATGAGCCCACCATGAGCCCACCATGAGCGCCATGAGCCCACCATGACCCCACCATGAGCGCCATGAGCCCACCATGACCCCACCATGAGCCCACCATGAGCGCCATGAGCCCACCATGACCCCACCATGAGCCCACCATGACCCCACCATGAGCGCACCATGAGCGCCATGAGCCCACCATGACCCCACCATGAGCCCACCATGAGCGCCATGAGCCCACCATGACCCCACCATGAGCGCCATGACCCCACCATGAGCCCACCATGAGCGCCATGAGCCCACCATGAGCGCCATGAGCCCACCATGAGCCCACCATGAGCGCCATGAGCCCACCATGACCCCACCATGACCCCACCATGAGCCCACCATGAGCCCACCATGACCCCACCATGAGCGCCATGAGCCCACCATGACCCCACCATGAGCGCCATGAGCCCACCATGACCCCACCATGACCCCACCATGAGCCCACGACCCCACCATGAGCGCCATGAGCCCACCATGACCCCACCATGAGCGCCATGAGCCCACCATGACCCCACCATGAGCCCACCATGAGCGCCATGAGCCCACCATGACCCCACCATGAGCCCACCATGAGCCCACCTTGACCCCACCATGACCCCACCATGAGCCCACCATGACCCCACCATGACCCCACCATGAGCCCACCATGAGCCCACCATGAGCGCCATGAGCCCACCATGAGCGCCATGAGCCCACCATGACCCCACCATGAGCGCCATGACCCCACCATGAGCGCCATGAGCCCACCATGACCCCACCATGACCCCACCATGAGCGCCATGACCCCACCATGAGCGCCATGAGCCCACCATGACCCCACCATGAGCCCACCATGACCCCACCATGACCCCACCATGAGCCCACCATGAGCGCCATGAGCCCACCATGACCCCACCATGAGCCCACCATGAGCCCACCATGAGCGCCATGAGCCCACCATGACCCCACCATGAGCGCCATGAGCCCACCATGACCCCACCATGAGCCCACCATGAGCGCCATGAGCCCGCCATGACCCCACCATGACCCCACCATGAGCGCCATGAGCCCACCATGAGCCCACCATGAGCGCCATGAGCCCACCATGACCCCACCATGAGCCCACCATGACCCCACCATGACCCCACCATGAGCGCCATGAGCCCACCATGACCCCACCATGACCCCACCATGAGCCCACCATGAGCCCACCATGACCCCACCATGACCCCACCATGAGCCCACCATGACCCCACCATGAGCGCCATGAGCCCACCATGAGCGCCATGACCCCACCATGAGCCCACCATGAGCCCACCATGAGCGCCATGAGCCCACCATGACCCCACCATGACCCCACCATGAGCCCACCATGAGCCCACCATGAGCCCACCATGACCCCACCATGAGCCCACCATGAGCGCCATGAGCCCACCATGAGCGCCATGAGCCCACCATGAGCCCACCATGAGCCCACCATGAGCGCCATGAGCCCACCATGAGCGCCATGAGCCCACCATGAGCCCACCATGACCCCATCATGAGCGCCATGAGCCCACCATGAGCGCCATGAGCCCACCATGACCCCACCATGAGCGCCATGAGCCTGCCATGAGCGCCATGAGCCCACCATGAGCCCACCATGAGCGCTATGAGCCCACCATGACCCCATCATGAGCGCCATGAGCCCACCGTGAGCCCACCATGAGCGCCATGAGCCCACCATGAGCCCACCATGAGTGCCATGAGCCCACCATGACCCCATCATGAGCGCCATGAGCCCACCATGAGTTCACTGTGAGTGCCATGAGCCCACCATGAGCCCGCCATGAGCGCCATGAGCCTGCCATGAGCCCACCATGAGCCCGCCATGAGCGCCATGAGCCCACCATGAGCCCACCATGAGCGCCATGAGCCTGCCATGAGCCCACCATGAGCCCGCCATGAGCGCCATGAGCCCACCATGAGCCCGCCATGAGCGCCATGAGCCTGCCATGAGCCCACCATGAGCCCGCCATGAGCGCCATGACCCCACCATGAGCACCATGAGCGCCATGAGCCCACCATGAGCCCACCATGACCCCACCATGAGCGCCATGACCCCACCATGAGCCTGCCATGAGCCCGCCATGAGCCTGCCATGAGCCCGCCATGAGCCCACCATGAGCCCACCATGACCCCACCATGACCCCATCATGAGCGCCATGAGCCCACCATGAGCCCACCATGAGCGCCATGAGCCCACCATGACCCCACCATGACCCCATCATGAGCGCCATGAGCCCACCATGAGCCCACCATGAGCCCACCATGAGCGCCATGAGCCCACCATGACCCCACCATGACCCCACCATGAGCGCCATGAGCCCACCATGAGCCCACCATGAGCGCCATGAGCCCACCATGACCCCACTATGAGCCCACCATGAGCGCCATGAGCCCACCTTGAGCCCACCATGAGCGCCATGAGCCCACCATGACCCCACCATGAGCGCCATGAGCCCACCATGACCCCACCATGAGCCCACCATGAGCGCCATGAGCCCACCTTGAGCCCACCATGAGCGCCATGAGCCCACCATGAGCCCACCATGAGCGCCATGAGCCCACCATGACCCCACCATGAGCCTACCATGAGCGCCATGAGCCCACCATGAGCCCACCATGAGCGCACCATGAGCCCACCATGAGCCCACCATGAGCGCCATGACCCCACCATGACCCCACCATGAGCCCACCATGAGCCCACCATGAGCGCCATGAGCCCACCATGACCCCACCATGACCCCATCATGAGCGCCATGAGCCCACCTTGAGCCCACCATGAGCCCGCCATGAGCGCCATGAGCCTGCCATGAGCCCACCATGACCCCACCATGAGCCAACCATGAGCCCACCATGACCCCACCATGAGCCCACCATGAGCCCACCATGAGCCCACCATAAGCCTACCATGAGCCCACCATGACCCCACCATGAGCCCACCATGAGCGCCATGAGCCCACCATGAGCCCACCATGAGCGCCATGAGCCCACCATGAGCGCCATGAGCCCACCATGAGCCCACCATGACCCCATCATGAGCGCCATGAGCCCACCTTGAGCCCACCATGAGCGCCATGAGCCTACCATGAGCCCACCATGAGCCCACCATGAGCGCCATGAGCCTACCATGACCCCACCATGAGCCCACCATGAGCCTACCATGAGCCCACCATGAGCCCACCATGAGCCCACCATGAGCGCCATGAGCCTACCATGACCCCACCATGAGCCCACCATGAGCCCACCATGAGCCCACCATGAGCCTACCATGACCCCACCATGAGCCCACCATGAGCCTACCATGAGCCCACCATGAGCCTACCATGAGCCCACCATGACCCCACCATGAGCCCACCATGAGCCCACCATGAGCCCGCCATGAGCGCCATGAGCCCCGTCTTTACCTTCGTGCATGTAGAGCGTCTTCCCGGTGAAGACTTTGTCGGCCACGATGATGCGTCCGGTACTGAAGTGAGGACCGTCCACACCGTTTTCTCTGCACATCTTTGACAGCAGCTCAGACGGCTTCAGACAGTCTCTCCAGGCGTTATAACCCTCCCTGACAGACAGACCCGCCTTCAGCTTGATGGATGCAGTGAATCTTAGGGACTTTATGGGATTCAGCCTCTCCAGCTGGAGAGGAGTCAACACCTGGACTTACAGGCTGTACTCAGTGGGGAGTCCGCAGGTGGCTCTGTGTCGGCTGTAGAACCGGTTTTCCAAGTCGATGCGAGTCTCTCCGATCAGGTCGTCCCCTCCCACCAGGTCAAAGTCATAGATGAGTACCGTGAGCAGAGACTCCAGAGGAAACGTGGCTTGCATCTCAAAGGACCTGGAAGAAGCTCCGGTTTGAAATACGAAACGGCTCAAAGGGCGTTTAAGAGAATTACTGAGACTTTACCTTCCGAAAACCGGATTCAGCTGTTTGGGAATGTAGTTGTCTCTGTCTTTGATCTCATTTTTACCCAGACGAAGAACGATGTACGGGTCGGCCTTCCCATCTGGGTCCGCCGGGTGCAGGTTAGACGCCTGAACAGAGAACAGATTTCATCTGATATGTGGTTTAAGTTAAGTAGACATTAGCCAGGAGCCGGACTCACAGAGACGACGTAGACCCGTATGAGGACCTGGACCGGGCCGTTGGGAGGGATCCCTCTGCTGACTTTGAAGAGGCCCATGTTTGTGCCTTCATCCCAGTCCTCTGCATCATCATCATCAGTCAGCTTGTAGAGGCAGAATCGGCCCTGTGGAGCAGCAGAAACAAGATGTACATTCAGCACTCCTGACATGAAGTAAACGTTCAGGAGGTCTTTAGTCCCCAACATGTCTGTAGTTACCTCCAGTAATACCTGCTTCTGGTCACTTTATTCTATTTTACTTTATTTACTTTAAACATCAGATATTTTTTAAGAGAGGATGTCTAAAGATGATTGACAGGAAATTTTCATCCTGATGTGGATTCAAAGCTCTGCTTCTGGTTTAGATGTCTCCCTTCAGTCCTTCATCCATACGCCCCACTGGAAGACGTCCAGCGTTACCACGGACGGTTTCTGAGATCCTACCTGGATATGAGTGTGTTTGTAAGTCGCTTTTGATCAAAGCGTCTGCTATAATGACTGTAGAATAGACGGGGAGACCGTATATAAAAGGTGGGCGGAGCCTCCATGACGTCACCCGTAGGTTTCTGAAGAGCTGAATTGAAGCTCGGTGGGCGGTTCCTACCATCACCATCTTGGCAGGGGCATGCGTGTCGTCTCACCCGGAAAATACAAATATGTGCAAAGAGGTGGAGCTGAGAGGGGGGCTGTGGGCGTCATGGTGGATGATTGACATCGAGCGAACTCCGAGCTTTCTGTAGCTAAGAGCTAACTGAGCTAACCCGGAGATAACAGGAGCTAACCAGCTAACGGAGGTAAGCGGGCTAAAGCTAAGTTACGTTGTTAACCGGCTAAAAACCACGGTTGTTCTACGTTCTTCTGACTTGAAGCGGGAGATCGGGTACCTGTCAATCAAAAGGACACGCCCCTAAATATGCCGAATTTTGAGATTAAATTACTTTTAAACGGGCGAGTTAGAAAAAAATTCACTCCCCCACAGTTGTCATGAAGGTAAACCCGACATATTAAACCTAAAATGGATTTTTGTACCAGGCTGTAAACATGTTTATTTCTGCTGTAAACATGTTTATTTCTGCTGTAAACATGTTTATTCCTGCTGTAAACATGTTTATTCCTGCTGTGAAGTTGGTCTTTTTAACATGGGAGTCTATGAGGATTTGCTCTGTTTTGCAGCCCCTAGTGGATGAAGGGGGAACTGCAGTTTCATGCACTTCTGCATAGACTTCACTTTAAACCGCCAGAGGCTCCGTCCATCTTTCATATACGGTCTTTGGGTGGGACAGGACAGGAAGACGGGTGGGGGGGTAGACTGAACTCTTATCGTCCCCCACACTGCCTCTTCCAGATAAAATATTTCATTCAGAAAGTTAGCACGTGTATAATATTATCAATATTATATTTATTTGTTGTGTTAAATGTAAATCAAAGAATAAAAGCTTGAATCTGTTCACATCCCGTGACATCAGTCTGAACATTGAGTGTTTGACAGATGGAAAGGTGATGATGTAAAGTCCAGTATAATGTATAACGTATGTATAATGGACAAAGACCATAGAAACCATCAGCTGACCAGTTCAGAAAGAGAAGGAAAGAAGAAGATGAAGGTTTGCAGGTCTCTCTGAGTGACGTTACTGTACATGAAACAGTATTTATTATCCTCTTGCTAACAGGTTGCTGCTTCACAACAGAAGAAGACTGGATTTGGTTTCTAGCTTTACTGCAGCAACTATTAAAGTTTGAGACATGAAGTCTCGCAGTTCATTTTACCAACAGGCTGGTTTGTGTTTGCAACACAACAAGTTTACATGTTAGCCTGGAAACTTAGTAAACAGCCGTACCTGGACTGTTAGACATGGGTCTATGCTAACATATGTAACATACATGGGATGTCAGGATACACTTACATTTATAAGCTTTATGTGGTGCTTTTTCAATCATTTTTAGTGTGTTATGTTTAGTTAATAGGATGTTAACAGGTTATAAGAATTTTCGCAACATTATAATTTATATTATATATATATATATATATATATATATATATATATAGAGAGAGAGAGAGAGAGAGAGAGATAGATATAGATATATGTATATATCTATATATATATAAAAATGCTCTAATTGGTCCAGGCCCCATTTGTTTGTTTGTTTGTTTCTTTAACTCAGTTAAATGACAGTGTCTTATATCACTGTATATATAATTTAGCACATTTTTAAATACTTTTCCTTATTCCAGTCTCCAGTTATGAGTTATCAGCCTTTTCTTTCATGAAAGGACGACCTAAAAGCGTCTGCTAAATGACTGAACAGAACAGAACAGAACAGAATAGAATAGAATAGAATAGAACAGAATAGAATAGAATAGAATAGAATAGAATAGAATAGAATGGGAGATTGTCATCATGATGTGCAGCAACTGTGTGATGCTTCATGTCGATATGAAGGAAAAGGAACGAGCTGAATCCATCACCCCGTACCAACCTGGTTCTAGAAGATGAAGCTGATGAAGAGGACGGTTTGGCTAGACAATCCATCCAGCTGCAAACTTATTGTCTCACCTTAAACTTCCCAACAAATCTCTCCTCGGATGCTCCGTCCTCCTCGTTGGCTTTTCCTCTGAACAGCTCGTAGGTGTTCACCCAGTCATCAAACGGGCCGAACTCCGCCTCCAGCTCCTTGTCGTACAGCTGCACAGAAGACCAGACGTCAGCCCAGCTTTTCTCTACACATCCTGACACTGACCTCAGCTTTTTAGATGCATTTCAACTGTTCTGAAAGGTCTTTTCGACACTTTTAAAACAAAAACAAACATAAAAACCGATTTCTTCGACTGCATCTTGGTTCAGGTCTCAGATTTTACTCCATCTTGTATGTTTCAGAGCTGCCATTTGGCTCATGGGATCGGATGAAACGCTGCTCTGCAGGGAGAACATCGGCCATGGAGGCTGAACGGGGGGGCAGGTGATTTAACAAGGTGAACGTTCCTTTTTGATCCAACAGATCTGGACGGCGTTGGTGTAGTCTACGAGGGTGACAGGTTCACACAACAGGACAACGACACCAACACTGAGTTTAGTTCAGCGTTTTGACATGTTTGGTGGCGGTAATGGTTCTCAGACTGGAGGTCGGGACCTTCACTGGGGTGCTGGGTTACTGTCAGGGTTCGCCAGATGCTGGCCACGTTCAGTCGTTGCATTTGGGATTTTTACCTGGACTGTCAAAATGTTTTGCTTGGCAGTAACACAGCGCTTTACAAAAACACCAGAAGAAGAAGAACAATGTCTTTCTTAATATTTTGATAAACAAACTGGATTAACCAGGTTATAACACTGAGACAAAGAGAAATGGCGTGAAGGATCTGGCATTTGTCGAGAGAAGAAAGAGGCCGATAAAAAAAACCAAGCAGGAAAAGGAAAAACATTTCTAACGTGGAGGTAAGATGTGGGTAAATCCCTTTAGCTGATATAAATCTCTCATCATTCCTGAATATCTTTTACAGTTCGATGAGTAAGAACAATTAAAACCAAGAAGAAATAAAACCAGCTTCTTCAGGTACTTTTTATTTTGCAGTTTCTGTATCTTCTTCTCTGGTTTGTTTCTTTCTCTGGTTGCATGTCAGCTTTACAACTCAACTCTGCCCCCGGTGGTTTTCCAGTGGCAGTGCTGTTTTCTGCATCAGGTTACAAGTAGCTAAGCTCCATGAAAACGGACCGAACTTGGCATGTAACTGTCCGTCACCACGGTAACCGCGGTCCGTCACCAGGTAACGGCTGTCCGTCACCACGGTAACGGTTTATAACATTAGTCTGGTCTGAGTTTGCGTCCACGCTGCATCCTGTCACGTGTTCCTGTCTTCACCAGAGGCAGCGCTGCATGACAAATTACTGAAGAGACACCAACGAAGAAGAAAACTTGTTCATCTGCGTTGTTTTCTTGCAGTGAAAGAGCCTTTTCGTTCCTGGACTTCCTTCTTCCTACATCTGTTTTGTCTTTCCATCAGCAGCTGTATTAGGAAACAATGCCCCCTGGTGAGCAGGTGCTGTAACTGCATGAAGTTGTCTTCACTCCACTAAAGCCAAGTTCAATATGAAACCAAACCAAAGGTGTCACAATCAGCCTTGCTTCCTCCAGCATTGCTGCTTGCCACACCCCTAATCAGTTCACTGCTCTCACCTGCCTCTGCCACCTGTTCACAATCCCCATCAGTTCAGCCTGCGCACATATGCAGCCTCCACCATTCACTCACTGCCAGATTGTCATTGCTCTCATGCCTGACCTTCCAGCACTCCGACCACAATTGCCTGCCTGTTACCGACCTGATCCGTCCCCGACTTCCGCTTCCTGCCTTGCCCTTGGAGCCTGCTCCCCAGTGGTTACTGGGTTTCTGTCCTGGAGGACCCCCAACCGTGAGTTGTGGATCTTCACTCACCTTGTTGTGCTAGGTGTCTACTCTGTCGGCCCAGAGGAAAGTTACTCTGCTCTGCTCTGCTCATTGGGAACCAGAGTTCAACTCCAGCACCGAACCTCACCAAGTGGCTAAAATAAAGACTGTTAACCTGCCCAGATCTCTTGTGCTGCTTTTGGGTCCTTTCTCCGATCATTTCAAAAGGGAGGTGTGTCCACACTCTCCAGGTGTGAACGCACCTGTCACACATCATTGCACAACTCTGTTGTTTAACTCAGACTTTGTATTGTATCTCCGACCAGGAGACAGTGACAGGAGCTTTCCCTCTGACCTTTTGACCCCTCAGCCTGAAAAAAAAGAGCTAATCTGAAACAAAGTGTTCACTACAGGCTCATCAAATGCTTCTACATGATACTCACAAGCTTAAGGACTGTATGTATGTTTACAATGCAATAGTTTGATTAACCTTATAACTTCTTTTAGTAGCTTTAGTTTGTAACTCTTTGGAAAGTCATGTTTGTAAGATTGTGGAGCAGCATTGTAGAGGGAGTCAGAGGGATTCCTCCTCCCTTCTCCTTCCTCCGCTGGAAAGATAAGGAAGCTGCCTTTAAGAGCATAGAGATGTTTTTTGCTGTTTGTAATACAGTTCAATTAACTATTACTAACGCTTACAAACTCTTTGGGAACTTCTATTTGCAATGTAGAGGATTGTAAAGCAGCATTATAGACGGTGTGCTGAAGGAGATACTGGGAGAGAATTCACTCCTCCTTACACCTCTCTTACCTTTAAGATTAGGGAGCTGCATTGAGACTTGAGATGTGCTTTATGTGTCTAATGCTTAAAACCATAACAGGGACTCTTTCTCAGGCTGAAAACAGAGATTCTCTGTATTTTATAAATGTATTTTATAATGTCAAACACCAGCAGGAACTCTCCTCCTGGTTTCTCAGCTTTACCTGGAAGAAGACAGAAGATTTACAAGGACTTTTTGTATGCTGTAATGCTTGTGAAGGACCCCTGTCTGACCTCCAGGAACTTGCCTCAGTGCAAGCCTGTGACACCTGCTGCAGAAGGCTTTTTAGCTCATTAAAACACAGTTCCTTTGTATAAGTGTCCCCCTTCCCCTTCGGGGAAAGTGATTTGTATTACAGTAGATAAGAGCTGTATGTGTGTTCTGTAATGTGGAGTTTACAGTTTAGTATAAAAACATTAGACAAAGACAGAAAGACGGCTTTTGCAGTTCAGCTGCGGCCCCGGCGCATCCTTAGAAGAAGCTGGACAGAATTGGAAACAACCGTGGAGAACTTATCGTTGTGTGGGGTTCTCTACAGATTTTAGCCCTGCAGATAAGGTGGTTCTTTCTGAACGGAGGGAACATTTTTACTGAAAAGGAAGATAGAATAATATTGAGGGAAAAAAATAATCTTTTGAGATTCAGTCCTGCCAAGAAAAGAGAATTTTTCTAAAAAGAAAACAAGTTCTTTCTTCTACAGGAAGATAGCTACTAGAAAGAACCCTTTTGGGAATTTTAGTCCTGAATGAGGAAAAATAGTTTTTTTTTCTGAAAAGAGAAAACCGTTTATCCTTAAATGGAATAATAGACTTTAACAAAGAAATATTCTCATCTGAGACATATCCCACACTGGGTTTGTAACTCTATGGAGACCATTCTGAAAAAAGAAATATAACATTTTAGAGTCTTTCTCTGAATGAGGAAGATATTTCCTTACAGGAATTTTCTTTATTATTCTTTCTTTATATTAATCTCATTGTTATAACCTGAAAAACTTCAATAAAAGGGGTAAGAGTTAAGTTGTAACCTTAACCTCCCAACAAAAAGTTAGCTTCTTCATTCTTCCAGTTTTAGGACTAAAAAAGAGAAAAGAAGAGGTCTCCAAACCCTCAAGGTAAGGCCCTTTACCTGAACACCAGCGAAGGCATAAGGTTTAACTATCGTGCTGTACTTATAACCTTCCGACTCCTGGCAGCGAAAACGGGTAACCAAGCCCGGAGGGTACAGAGAACCGTGAAGTTAAGCCAGTAGTTGAGGCCTGTTATAGGGGATCAGTGCGAGAGGCCGTCTCCAAACCCATCTAGCAGGAAATTAGCTTCAGTTTCTTATGGGGATATTATGAAAGAAGAACTCAGATAAAGAACTAGCTTCAGAAACAGTTCTCGAGAGTTCAAACCTCTCGACTGGAGTCTCACTGGTCGAAGTATAGATCAGAGAGAGGAACTCAAAAAGAGACTGGTAGCGGTGACGGTTCCTTCGTGGGTTCAACGGTATCACCATGGCAACAATGGCCAAGTGTCTTAAGTTGTTTTTTCTCTACTTCTTCAAGCTAGCTGCTAACTGCTAGCAGATAGTGGCTAGCAGCTGAAGCAGATCCTCAGACCATCCCACAGACGTCTGGAAGCAGCCGTGGTCCAGCTTCAGGTCCTGGAGTAAACCAGTTCTGGACCAGGTGAACCCAGAGCCTCTTTCTTTTCTTCTGCAGCGTCCGGCCGACTTCGTCCTCGCTCCATGTGGAATCCATCTTTGTTTTTGTCGCCTTGCAGTTTTCCAATCATCATCATTTATTCGTAATTACGAATCGCAGTCGGTGTGCAGAGACAACGTCCATATTTCACCTGCTGTATATCCACAGCTTTGTGTGCTTTCCTGGTGTGTGTCCCGGGCCGTAGAGGTGTTTACGGTGTGTTCAGACCAAACCACGCTCAAAACGCAATGCGAGAAAGCTCGACATCTCCTTGACACCTCCTTGACATGCCTCCACATTGACTTTACATGTAAACCTGACGCTATTGACCCTTGAAAAGCGTTTGGTCTGAACACACCGTTAGACCTGCTTCAACGAGTCGCTCAAGCCTCAGGAAGTTCAGGAAACTCACAACAGTTTCTGAGCTTCTGAACAAACTAAAAACATTAAATAAAAAACATTTGAACGTCAAACCGTAAAGAATTAGTTGCGTAAATTTAATCCCCGTTTCTGTATCCTGAAAAAGCTTCCACACTGTTGCCTCCTGAATTTGTGTCTGAATGTAAGTTTAGCCTTAAAACGTGGAAACCGAAATGTTCGGACAATTCCAACATTTCTCTGCAAGTCAACCAGAAACCATGGATTCTATGTCTAAGCCGTGTCTGGGGGTGGAAGTACCTTTAATGTGGCTAGCTTGGTTCTGAGAGCAGCGCTCTGCTCCAGTGTTCCCGTCGCCTTCTGCTTCTTCTTCTTGTCTCGGTCCGACGGGCCATCGACTGGTGGAGCAAACAGATCGTCACGGAAACAAGACAGAGAAGAGAAGAGAGACTAAGAGCAGCGAAAACGTCACGCGCTTGATTTGGACAAAGGTTGTCTAATCTCCAGCAGCAGAAACACAGACCAGAACCAGAACCAGCACCGAATCAGAACCAGAACCAGAACCAGAGCAGAACCAGGTTCTGGTTCTGCTCTGGTTCTGCCAGAGCAGAACCTGTTGAGGTCCAGGTTCTGCCAGAACCAGAACCAGAGCAGAACCAGCACCAGAACTAGAACCAGAACCAGAAAGAGCTGTGCCCATCTGTGTGCAGCAGGAAGCCAGAACAAAGGGGCCCAGCCTGGTCCTTACCCAAACCCTGAATCCCGTCGCTGAGCAGGCCGTGGTACGGCGAGGCTGCAACGCACAACAAGGTGTCAATCATCGAGAAGCTCCGCCCACATTCAGCCGCATCACCTCCTTATTCTATTATTATTCATTTCTGTTCTATGGTTTCTACTGCACACCTTCTGTAGCATGGAAATAAGAGTTCTCCAGGATCCTTCAAGGACTTTCCAGGAACGTTTTTCCAGGATCCTTCTGGGTTCTGGTGAGGATCCGTTCTCCATCAGACCCGCTGAGGTCCAGGTTCTGGAGAGGATCCGTCCCTCCATTGGACCTGTTGAGGTCCAGGTTCTGGTGAGGATCCGTCCCTCCATCGGACCTGTTGAGGTCCAGGTTCTGGTGAGGATCCGTCCCTCCATCGGACCTGTTGAGGTCCAGGTTCTGTAGAGGATCCGTCCCTCCATTGGACCTGTTGAGGTCCAGGTTCTGGAGAGGATCCGTCCCTCCATCGGACCTGTTGAGGTCCAGGTTCTGGAGAAGATCCGTCCCTCCATCGGACCCGTTGAGGTCCTGGTTCTGGAGGGGATCCGTTCCTCCATCGGACCCGTTGAGGTCCAGGTTCTGGAGAGGATCCGTCCCTCCATCGGACCCGTTGAGGTCCAGGTTCTGGAGAGGATCCGTCCCTCCATCGGACCCGTTGAGGTCCAGGTTCTGGAGAGGATCCGTCCCTCCATCGGACCCGTTGAGGTCCAGGTTCTGGAGAGGATCCGTCCCTCCATCGGACCCGTTGAGGTCCAGGTTCTGGAGAGGATCCGTCCCTCCATCGGACCCGTTGAGGTCCAGGTTCTGGAGAGGATCCGTCCCTCCATCGGACCCGTTGAGGTCCAGGTTCTGGAGAGGATCCGTCCCTCCATCGGACCCGTTGAGGTCCAGGTTCTGGAGAGGATCTGTCCCTCCATCGGACCCGTTGAGGTCCAGGTTCTGGAGAAGATCCATTCATCCATCGGACCCGTTGAGGTTCTGGTTCCGGTGAAGATCCGTTCCTCCATCAGACCCGTTCCCAACTGATCTTCAGTCCAGTTCTTGGGTCATGTGACCTCATCTCAACGCTTCCATGGATACCATTTCGACCAACAGGAAATGGATCAGCTGAAGGTCCAGATGCCTCTCAGGTTCTGGTTCTGGTCCCAACTTTTCTTCTCGGATCTGCAGAAACCAATGACCTCCAGCGGGGCAGGCAGTGCAGCCAGATCCGTCCACAGCGTGAACGTCGTGCACGTCAGAGTTTAGGTTAACCGCCACCGCATGTCGTAGCATCTCACCTTTCTGGAAGACCTGCGGAAACCCGTCCTTCTGCTGGGCCTGGAAGACAGAGACACTTTCAGGTGTCAACACCTGCCCAGTCCTGCTGGACGAAGATCAACACGCGGAGCTACCTGTTTCTCTACAGACGCGTAGTATTTGGACCACCAGTCGATGACGCTCTCGGCCGATTCGTCGGCGATGGTTCGTCTCCGCCTCTTGGTGGAGCGACGGACGCTCTTTTTGCTGCTGTCCTGCATGGAAAATAAAAACATGAAGATGGTGTAGAACACGTGATAGAACATGCTGCGCCGCATGGAGCTCGCCTTCTTCGGGAGCTCCTTCTGAGGTGTGGGCGGAGCTGGAGGCGGAGCTTCATCCTCTACAGTGACGAGGAAATCCTGGTTCGTTAGCGTCATGATTGAACTGGTTTCTCCGAGGTCCGGCGGGCCTGATGGAGACAGATGACCGGGTCACATTTAGTCACAGAAATTAACTGAAAAATGGTCACCATGGTTACGGTTAAGCTGTTTTTCATGTGTGGCGTCGTCTGAAACTAGTCGACGATATAAAGTTAAAACAAGGAGCCAAGAACGTTTGCCTTCCAGATTCTCATGGTTTGAACAGCTCTCGTAGTGCGCTAGCGTTGGCGATTAACCCTTAATGCCGAACGCATCCTATTGGATGGATGCCGTCTGGGACATTTAGCATCATTTTACAGTAAAAACCGTGTTTAACGCGCTGAGGCTCATCTTCTGCCCCCTGGTGGACACCTTGGGACTTTCACACGGTAAAGATGAAATAAAAATCCCCACGCCACCCGCAGACCTCCTGAAGGAAACATTTCTTTCTACAAATTCAGGTTGTTTTCGTGTCTTAGTTTGTGTATTTTATGTTCCTTTGTTTTAGTTCTGTCCAGCCATCTGCACGTTTATTCCTCGTCGTACTTTTCAGGCTATTTCTTCTGCTTTTAGTCATTTCGTCTGGTGTTTTTCAACCTTTTGGAGCCAAGGTGGGTTTTTTCGTTGAAAAGAAACCAGTCAGGTGAAGGTTTTTCACACCACACCAGTGTGCCGCAGCACAGTGATACAAAAACACTAATCTAGTCCATATTTTTGGCTCTTTCTTGTCGTCTTTTTATTTGCATTTTGCCTTTGTTTCTGCAGAATAATGTGAAGCATATTGGCTGGAGTAGTTTAGAGTCTGTCGCAGTTTTGTGTGTTTTTGCAGCGGCTTTGTGGTCGTTTGTGGAAAATATTCTCTTCTTTGTGTTTGTTTTGTGTTTTTTTTTTTATTGTGCTGTTTGTTTCTACGTAAACATTTTAATTTGTGGTTTTTAAGTTGATGGTTTTAAACTTTCTTTATATTTTCAGCTGATTTAGTTCATGGTAAAATCAGACACAAACAGACACAAACACTCCTTACCCCCTGCGCCGTGTGGTTCTGGAGGTCCGGTAGAGTAGCCGGCCGGCGGCGGTTTGTGTATCTGAACGGCAACAGGTGGCGCTGCAGGTGGAGTGTATTTGAAGGCCTCCAGGTTGTTGATCACGTGGCTTCCAACCAAAGTGCTGCGACCGAAAGCTCTCCAGTCAACAACAGTGATACTGAGAGGAGGGTGGAGGTGTTCTTTCTCTGGAAGCTCCTGCAGAACAGCAGAGGGAATCTTTCTTTACGGTTTATGCCTGGTGTCACGCGCCAGCTATATCAACACAGTGTCCATTTGTGCACTATGGCTGATTCAGCACTGAAACCAGAAAGAATTCTGTTATCTGTCTCTTCTTTGAGATCTCCCCAACCAGTCAGTCAGTCTGTGTTTAATGTCACTGTTTTTCTTTGTCCTTTCCTGCTCTTCATGTTAACCGTGTTGCTATCCAGTTGCTAGCATGTTCTGCTTTGCGTAAAGTAAAGCTGTGATGTGACGGAAAAGCTCTGAAGTTCTGTTTCTCAGGTTCTGGATGCTGCAGGCCAACAAGAGCTCCTTTGATACATCTTCATGGTGGGAGAGTTTTGTTTTAGTGAATAAGGAAATGTTTGTCCCATCTTGATTTCTCCAAGTTGTACCGGATATCTGAGACTGAGCTGAAAAGGAGACACAGGTACTCCATGTGGAACCATTCATTCATTCATCTGTGTCTGAATGAGTTTCCTTGTTTGATGTTTCTTTTGTTTCACGGTCGGTTCTCTGGTCTTCATGTCGCCTTTTGGATGCTTTTCTGATCTCTGCAGACGAAGCGACGGTGTGGAAGGAAAGCAGACTTCCTCCTGTCTGTAAGTCAGCAGCTGACCTGCTTCAGGAGATCTGGGAGTGGAATTTATTCACACAACAGCAGCTGAATCTGTTACAGGAGACAAACCCTAAACCAGGGGTCACCAACTCCGGTCCTGAAGGGCTACCATCCTGCAGGTTTTATTGTTTTCCAGGTACAACACACCCAAACCAATGGCTCATTAACAGGCAGGTGCAGAAGATGACAAAAAGTTCTCGGAGAACCTTTTCACTTGGGTCAAATGTGTTGTGCAAGGGAAACACTAAAACCTGCAGGATGGTAGCCCTCAAGGACTGGAGTTGGTGACCCCTACCCTAAACCATGAAACAGAAGTGACTGACATAACATGGAAATATGTTCAATGAAAATGTGGACTTCAGCTGTTGCTTGAACAATTAAATCAACCACATTTGAAGTAGAAACCTGCGTGGAACTCCCTTCATCTGGCTTCCAGAGGGGTTGTCGACGGGTCCCAACAAGTCCCCACGCCGACAGGTCACAACAGGTCACAAAGGTTCCTGACGGGTTCCCACGGATCACGACGAGTCCCGACTGATCCCGACACGACTCCAACGGGTTCCGATGAGTCCCCATGGGTCCTGACGCCGACAAGTCCCCACGGGTCCCGGCGGGTCCCGGCGAGTCCGATGGTTTAAATGTAAATTCTGAGGATGATCTTCTCGTCACAATGCTTGATGGATTTTTCCAGGACACAGTGCTGAGTGAAGCTTTGATTGACAGCCCACACACAGGGTCAGATGACCTGCGCTACAACTAGCCGGGGGTTGAGTGAATACCGGTAACCATGGATACGTGAGAAAATGCTTTTAAAAAACTCAGTTGGTGCAAAACAGGTGAGGTGAATATGAAGTTATGTCATGTGAACGCAGCATGAGGATCGGCTAAAGAGGAAGCGTCCACGTGATCTGCAGGAAGTTCTGCCAGCAGATCTCACAACAGATGTTTCTTCTTCTGGTACTTTTCTAAAAGATCACAAGTATATTCTTACCAGCTCTATGGCGTCAACCAGGGTGGTGAAGTTGGGGTTGGACTTGTACTTCTGGATGACGGAGGAACGCAAAGTTTTACCTGCACACTCAATGAAAACCTGGAAAAAAAGAGATTTACGTCGTCCAGATGCTTTTTCTCAGTTCCGACAAACCCGAATGTTTCCCTTCCCAGTTAGAAACATGATCAGACATGCAGACAGTTATGTTCATGTCCTGAAATGTGGTTTTGTCCCACCTGAGGCCGATCAACTGACAGCAGCTGGACCTTCTTCAGCTCCCTCAGACCCCAGAACAACACCTGGAGGAACACAGGTTTCATGTTTCAAATGAGAGACTATGACCCATTTGATAGGCCATTACTCTGAGCGGCCAAACCTCCAGCCTGTAGGTGCTGAGAACCGGTCTGATGTTGGCAGGAACTTTCAGACCTCCTTCCTGTTCCTCCAAGTCCGGCAGACTCCGCTCGTCAGACTCCGGGATCTGCACATTCATCAGAATGAGACTCCGTCCTGCACCGTTGTGACCGGAGGTACATGGTTACGGACCGACCTGCAGCAGTTCGAACGCAGCCAGCAGGTCTCCTCCTGATTGGCTGCCGCAGTGCAGAGGGCTGTACTGCAGGGTGGGGGGAGTGTAGGCTTCAGAGGACAGCCGGACCTCAGGGACCGCCACGGTGGCTCCCAGGTACTCGGCCTTTCCCTGCACACAGGGGGAGGTTAGAGGCAGTCTAAAACCCCCATCACCTGTCTGCAGCAGGACTTACCAGAGCGTCATCGTCGTACACCTCTATGACAACTCGTGGCGGCTCTTCCTGGATGTACTGCAGGTCTCCGCTAAGCAGCAGGCGGCTCATCAGTAAACACTGGTTCCACGTCGGGCTGAGAGTCTGACTGATGATCTGCCAACAGAACGCAGCAGATCAGACCCAGACGGAGGGGCAGTGAAACACCTACGAGCTGCGTCCCTCTTACGTTGGTGGTTTGGCTGTGTGACAGGACCGTGACTCGGGCAAACGGATCCGACAGGCCCGTGGTATCAGCAGCGATCAGACCGCGAGCCTGATACATGTGACACCTCAGCTGGAACTGATGCTGGTCTGAGGACACAAACAGTGGTAGTTTTAGGGGCTTCCCCAGGACAAGGCAATGAACACTGAAAGTCCTGATCCAGTCCATGCATGACTGTACTGTAATATTTTGTTAGTTCTCCTGCTTTATGAAAGTCAGGCCACCAGAGTAATGTTTTATATGGTTAATAAGTCACTTAACTCTGATGTATGAATCATTCAAGCATAAAGAAGGAGCTAACATTATAGCTAGTATTAGCTTCTTTTAAAAGAATGACAGTAACTAACATTGTGTTAAGACTAACATAGTTTATAGTGCTTTAACGTTGCAGCTAATTGTAGCATAGCATGTAATGTTTCAGCTAAAATAATGGTGGTTAAGATAATCCAGCAGATGATACTGCTAATGTCGTAGCTAACAGTTCCACGTTTACACTAAGAAAGCAAACATTATCTTATTTAAAGTGATGTTCTTTTCATGTAACTACTTTAATGGACTTCTCTGGACAAACAATGCAGCTAACATCTTATTTATGCTAATGTTAGGAAATCAAATATAATATATGCTGCTATAGTAATTTTACTCTGATTCACATAGTTTAAGCTAGTTTTTTGGGTTACTTAGGCCATCATTGCAAGTGCAGTTATGTTTTTATTCTCAGTTATGCTGTAGATTAACTATGTTGGGGCTAACATTGTAGTTTATACTGTTTTGATAAGGCTAACATATTTTGGATAACATGGCTACTACAAAGATCTGGGTAATGCTAACAGAGCCGCTAATATCATTTTGTTTTGGCTCAGACTATGTAAAAGTTTATAAAAGATTCACTATTTTTTGTAAAGCCACTTAATTCCGATGAATCGTTCAAGCATTAACAACATGCTCCTAGCCAAAGGCATGTACTCGAGTTCTGTTGATTCATAACATAAAACTTAGCAAAACGTGGTTTAAACAGGATCTTTAAGCTCTCATTTCTTTCTGTTTCTTTAGTTTCATGAGTAAAAAGCAGCAAAGCTCAGACAGTCTGAAAGACAGAAAACTGGATTTTAGCAGCAACATGGTGATTCCCTGCTAGCCGTTAGCCGGAAAGTCATCACATCTCCGCATGGAGGCAGAAACTGGAGACGTGGAGGATAAAAGATGAAGAGTCAGGACCAAAAAAAACAGAAAAAAGGATCTTAAATCCAGAAAAGACCTGAACCAGAACCTGGGCCACATCTGGTCCTTCCGCTGATCCGTCTGCTGTTGGTCGAAGCCTCATCAGAAACGGTCTCCATGGAAACGTGGCTTCAAAAAGTCAGAAAGGGATGTGGTCACATGACCCAAGAACTGGAACTGAAGATCAGTGGAAACGAGTCTGATGGAGGGACGGATCCTCTCCAGAACCAGGACCTCAACGGGTCTGATGGAGGGACGGATCCTCTCCAGAACCAGGACCTCAACGGGTCTGATGGAGGGACGGATCCTCTCCAGAACCAGGACCTCAACGGGTCTGAAAGAACTGGACCAGCTCTGGTTCTGACTCAGGTACTGGTTTTGTTGCAGCTGTTTTCCTGTGAACGAGGCTGGATCAGGACTTCAGTACATATGTCTATGCAGGTGTTTCTTCCTCACCTGTGCACAGCAGGTGCGTGGGGTTGGCGTCAGCGCCCCCTGTGGCTGGACTGAATCCTGCAGGCAGGTCGTCCAGCATGTGGCAAGAATCTGAAGAAGCGCCGAACCACAGGAACACATCCAGCTTGGCCTGAACGGAGAAGCCTGCGACACGCTTCCCAGGAGGCTGAACCGGAACACATACATGATAAGAAGACAGGTCTGTGCTGTTCCATGTATCTGCTGGAGAAAATTTGTTACCGGCTTTCTGCAGTTCAGTGGTTAAAAGTCACCTTGTTAACTGAGAATACACACTGCTGTTTAAAGAAGACAATGTGTTGTGGTGTCTAATAATTTCAATATATATATATTTAATGTTATGTATCATTTATATAATTATATGAATGTTTGCTTTCATTTTGGAACATGCCACTATTGCTCTGTATGTTGATGACTCAGTTATTTATGTGTCTGAAACCAGCATAATTCATTTAAATACAATTTTGAATGAGATGAAATTATTGGATTAATAGAAATAAGTTGGTGATTAATGCTTAGAAGACTAAATATGTCATACTAGGATCAGAATATCTTTTAAAAGATTCTCTTGTTTTGAACCTGTCTGCAGAAGGTAGTCCTTCAGATCAGCTACGTGAAGCCGCTTGGTGTGACGGTGGACAGAAAGCTAACTGAGACACATAAGGCCAGGTAGGGGTACGGCTTTACTGCAGAAAATGTCTACCAAACACAGGAAAATATTCGTGGACTCAGTAGTTTTGTTACACCTGGATTATTGTTCTATAATTTATTTAAATATAACAGAGACGTATTGAAATAATCTGGACTTGTATTACAGAACGACCTGGTCGTATTATTGTATGAAAGTTGCTTTTAGCTTTTATGCAGTTTTTCTTTGTATATTTAATCATTTACTTTTACAACTGCATGAGTATTTTTGTTTTCATTGTCTCATTGATTTAGCTTATTGTTTTCCTCATGTTGGATGTTTTATGTTTTACGAGTCGTGTTCCAGCCTTCCCGCCGTATAAACCTGCAGGTGTGTTTTACCTTCAGGAACAGTGTGATCATCTTCCCACACAGGGTTCCTCGGGCCTCCTGGCTGCTGGAGAAAAGCAGGTCTCTGGTTCTAACGCGGGCATACGCAACACGTTTGTTGTTGCTTAGCAACCACACGAACATATCTGGAACCGTGTGCTGGGGCTGCAGCATGCGGCGACACAAAGTTGCACATTAGAACTTCATGTTGGGAAACAGAGACAGGTGTGGTTTGTCGTACCTCCTCCACAAGGAAACGCAGCTTTTGGGTGAGTTTTGTTGCATCCTGCAGCATTTCTTTCACTCCGCCTGCTTTTCTCTTCCTCTCTCCCACAGACTGAGCGTCTCCCACCATGCTCTCCTGCAACACAAACACCTCAGCATGGCGCGGGTTGTTCTGGACCACCCGCCACACCTGTCCGATTCTGGAAATCGCCAAGGGGGTAGCGGTGATGGAAAGGGAGGTGTCGGTTACTGGTTCCCGTCCTCCAGTCGAATGTCGGCGGGCGTGGAGGTTCGGGTTGGGTGGGAAGATTTGTCTCCCCATGTCGGTCTAGTTTCTCCTCTGGTTCTGTAACGGTACGGGTCGGATCGGGGTTCTGTGACGGTACGGGTCGGATCGGGGTTCTCGGGGTTCTGTGACGGTACGGGTCGGATCGGGGTTCTGTGACGGTACGGGTCGGATCGGGGTTCTGTAACGGTACGGGGTCAGATCGGGGTTCTCGGGGTTCTGTAACGGTACGGGTCGGATCGGGGTTCTGTGACGGTACGGGTCGGATCGGGGTTCTGTGACGGTACGGGGTCAGATCGGGGTTCTGTGACGGTACGGGTCGGATCGGGGTTCTGTGACGGTACGGGGTCAGATCGGGGTTCTGTGACGGTACGGGTCGGATCGGGGTTCTGTGACGGTACGGGTCAGATCGGGGTTCTGTGACGGTACGGGTCGGATCGGGGTTCTGTGACGGTACGGGTCGGATCGGGGTTCTGTGACGGTACGGGTCAGATCGGGGTTCTGTGACGGTACGGGGTCAGATCGGGGTTCTCGGGGTTCTGTGACGGTACGGGTCGGATCGGGGTTCTGTGACGGTACGGGTCGGATCGGGGTTCTGTGACGGTACGGGTCGGATCGGGGTTCTGTAACGGTACGGGGTCAGATCGGGGTTCTGTGACGGTACGGGTCGGATCGGGGTTCTGTGACGGTACGGGTCGGATCGGGGTTCTGTGACGGTACGGGTCGGATCGGGGTTCTGTGACGGTACGGGTCGGATCGGGGTTCTGTGACGGTACGGGGTCAGATCGGGGTTCTGTGACGGTACGGGGTCGGATCGGGGTTCTGTGACGGTACGGGTCGGATCGGGGTTCTGTGACGGTACGGGGTCGGATCGGGGTTCTGTGACGGTACGGGGTCGGATCGGGGTTCTGTGACGGTACGGGTCGGATCGGGGTTCTGTGACGGTACGGGTCGGATCGGGGTTCTGTAACGGTACGGGGTCAGATCGGGGTTCTGTGACGGTACGGGTCAGATCGGGGTTCTGTGACGGTACGGGTCAGATCGGGGTTCTGTGACGGTACGGATCAGATCGGGGTTCTCGGGGTTCTGTGACGGTACGGGTCGGATCGGGGTTCTGTGACGGTACGGGTCGGATCGGGGTTCTGTGACGGTACGGGTCGGATCGGGGTTCTGTGACGGTACGGGTCGGATCGGGGTTCTGTAACGGTACGGGTCGGATCGGGGTTCTGTAACGGTACGGGGTCAGATCGGGGTTCTGTGACGGTACGGGTCGGATCGGGGTTCTGTGACGGTACGGGTCGGATCGGGGTTCTGTGACGGTACGGGTCGGATCGGGGTTCTGTGACGGTACGGGGTCGGATCGGGGTTCTGTGACGGTACGGGTCGGATCGGGGTTCTGTGACGGTACGGGTCAGATCGGGGTTCTGTGACGGTACGGGTCGGATGGGGGTTCTGTGACGGTACGGGTCGGATCGGGGTTCTGTGACGGTACGGGGTCAGATCGGGGTTCTGTAACGGTACGGGTCGGATCGGGGTTCTGTAACGGTACGGGGTCAGATCGGGGTTCTGTGACGGTACGGGTCGGATCGGGGTTCTGTGACGGTACGGGTCGGATCGGGGTTCTGTGACGGTACGGGTCGGATCGGGGTTCTGTGACGGTACGGGGTCGGATCGGGGTTCTGTGACGGTACGGGTCGGATCGGGGTTCTGTGACGGTACGGGTCGGATCAGGGTTCTGTGACGGTACGGGGTCGGATCAGGGTTCTGTGACGGTACGGGGTCGGATCAGGGTTCTGTGACGGTACGGGGTCGGATCAGGGTTCTGTGACGGAACGGGTCGGATCGGGTTCTGTAACGGTACGGGGTCGGATCGGGATTCTGTAACGGTACGGGGTCAGATCGGGGTTCTGTGACGGTACGGGTCAGATCGGGGTTCTGTAACGGTACGGGTCGGATCGGGGTTCTGTAACGGTACGGGGTCAGATCGGGGTTCTGTGACGGTACGGGTCGGATCGGGGTTCTGTGACGGTACGGGTCAGATCGGGATTCTGTGACGGTACGGGTCGGATCGGGGTTCTGTGACGGTACGGGTCGGATCGGGTTTCTGTGACGGTACGGGGTCGGATCGGGGTTCTGTGACGGTACGGGGTCGGATCGGGGTTCTGTGACGGTACGGGGTCGGATCGGGGTTCTGTGACGGTACGGGTCGGATCGGGGTTCTGTGACGGTACGGGGTCGGATCGGGGTTCTGTAACGGTACGGGTCGGATCGGGGTTCTGTGACGGTACGGGTCGGATCGGGGTTCTGTAACGGTACGGGGTCGGATCGGGGTTCTGTGACGGTACGGGTCGGATCGGGGTTCTGTAACGGTACGGGGTCGGATCGGGGTTCTGTGACGGTACGGGTCGGATCGGGGTTCTGTGATGGTACGGGGTCAGATCGGGGTTCTGTGACGGTACGGGTCGGATCGGGGTTCTGTGACGGTACGGGTCGGATCGGGGTTCTGTGACGGTACGGGTCGGATCGGGGTTCTGTGACGGTACGGGTCGGATCGGGGTTCTGTGATGGTACGGGGTCAGATCGGGGTTCTGTGACGGTACGGGTCGGATCGGGGTTCTGTGACGGTACGGGTCGGATCGGGGTTCTGTGACGGTACGGGTCGGATCGGGGTTCTGTGACGGTACGGGTCGGATCGGGGTTCTGTGACGGTACGGGGTCAGATCGGGGTTCTGTGACGGTACGGGTCGGATCGGGGTTCTGTAACGGTACGGGGTCGGATCGGGGTTCTGTAACGGTACGGGGTCGGATCGGGGTTCTGTGACGGTACGGGGTCGGATCGGGGTTCTGTGACGGTACGGGTCGGATCGGGGTTCTGTGACGGTACGGGTCGGATCAGGGTTCTGTGACGGTACGGGGTCGGATCAGGGTTCTGTGACGGTACGGGGTCGGATCAGGGTTCTGTGACGGTACGGGTCAGATCGGGTTCTGTAACGGTACGGGGTCGGATCGGGGTTCTGTGACGGTACGGGGTCGGATCGGGGTTCTGTGACGGTACGGGTCGGATCGGGGTTCTGTGACGGTACGGGTCGGATCGGGGTTCTGTGACGGTACGGGTAGGATCGGGGTTCTGTGACGGTACGGGTCGGATCGGAGTTCTGTGACGGTACGGGTCGGATCGGAGTTCTGTGACGGTACGGGGTCGGATCGGGGTTCTGTAACGGTACGGGGTCGGATCGGGGTTCTGTGACGGTACGGGTCGGATCGGGGTTCTGTAACGGTACGGGGTCAGATCGGGGTTCTGTGACGGTACGGGTCGGATCGGGGTTCTGTGACGGTACGGGTCGGATCGGGGTTCTGTAACGGTACGGGGTCGGATCGGGGTTCTGTGACGGTACGGGTCGGATCGGGGTTCTGTGACGGTACGGGTCGGATCGGGGTTCTGTAACGGTACGGGGTCAGATCGGGGTTCTGTGACGGTACGGGTCGGATCGGGGTTCTGTGACGGTACGGGTCGGATCGGGGTTCTGTAACGGTACGGGGTCAGATCGGGGTTCTGTGACGGTACGGGGTCAGATCGGGATTCTGTGACGGTACGGGTCGGATCGGGGTTCTGTGACGGTACGGGTCGGATCGGGTTTCTGTGACGGTACGGGGTCGGATCGGGGTTCTGTGACGGTACGGGGTCGGATCGGGGTTCTGTGACGGTACGGGTCGGATCGGGGTTCTGTGACGGTACGGGGTCGGATCGGGGTTCTGTAACGGTACGGGTCGGATCGGGGTTCTGTGACGGTACGGGGTCAGATCGGGGTTCTGTGACGGTACGGGTCGGATCTGGGTTCTGTAACGGTACGGGGTCGGATCGGGGTTCTGTGACGGTACGGGGTCAGATCGGGGTTCTGTGACGGTACGGGGTCAGATCGGGGTTCTGTGACGGTACGGGGTCGGATCGGGGTTCTGTGACGGTACGGGGTCAGATCGGGGTTCTGTGACGGTACGGGGTCAGATCGGGGTTCTGTGACGGTACGGGTCGGATCGGGGTTCTGTAACGGTACGGGGTCGGATCGGGGTTCTGTGACGGTACGGGGTCGGATCGGGGTTCTGTGACGGTACGGGGTCAGATCGGGGTTCTGTGACGGTACGGGGTCAGATCGGGGTTCTGTGACGGTACGGGTCGGATCGGGGTTCTGTGACGGTACGGGTCGGATCGGGGTTCTGTGACGGTACGGGTCGGATCGGGGTTCTGTGACGGTACGGGGTCGGATCGGGGTTCTGTAACGGTACGGGGTCGGATCGGGGTTCTGTGACGGTACGGGTCGGATCGGGGTTCTGTGACGGTACGGGGTCGGATCGGGGTTCTGTGACGGTACGGGTCGGATCGGGGTTCTGTGACGGTACGGGGTCGGATCGGGGTTCTGTAACGGTACGGGGTCGGATCGGGGTTCTGTGACGGTACGGGTCGGATCGGGGTTCTGTAACGGTACGGGGTCGGATCGGGGTTCTGTGACGGTACGGGTCGGATCGGGGTTCTGTAACGGTACGGGTCGGATAGCGGGTTCTGTGACGGTACGGGTCGGATCGGGGTTATGTAACGGTACGGGGTCGGATCGGGGTTCTGTGACGGTACGGGGTCGGATCGGGGTTCTGTGACGGTACGGGTCGGATAGCGGGTTCTGTGACGGTACGGGTCGGATCGGGGTTCTGTAACGGTACGGGGTCGGATCGGGGTTCTGTGACGGTACGGGGTCGGATCGGGGTTCTGTGACGGTACGGGTCGGATCGGGGTTCTCGGGGTTCTGTGACGGTACGGGTCGGATCGGGGTTCTCGGGGTTCTGTGACGGTACGGGTCGGATCGGGGTTCTGTGACGGTACGGGTCGGATCGGGGTTCTGTAACGGTACGGGGTCGGATCGGGGTTCTCGGGGTTCTGTGACGGTACGGGTCGGATCGGGGTTCTGTGACGGTACGGGTCGGATCGGGGTTCTCGGGGTTCTGTGACGGTACGGGTCGGATCGGGGTTCTCGGGGTTCTGTGACGGTACGGGTCGGATCGGGGTTCTCGGGGTTCTGTGACGGTACGGGTCGGATCGGGGTTCTGTGACGGTACGGGTCGGATCGGGGTTCTGTGACGGTACGGGTCGGATCGGGGTTCTGTAACGGTACGGGGTCGGATCGGGGTTCTGTAACGGTACGGGGTCGGATCGGAGTTCTGTAACGGTACGGGGTCGGATCGGGGTTCTGTGACGGTACGGGTCGGATCGGGGTTCTGTGATGGTACGGGTCGGATCGGGGTTCTGTAACGGTACGGGGTTGGATCGGGGTTCTGTAACGGTACGGGGTCGGATCGGGGTTCTGTGACGGTACGGGTCGGATCGGGTTTCTGTGACGGTACGGGTCGGATCGGGGTTCTGTGACGGTACGGGGTCGGATCGGGGTTCTGTGACGGTACGGGTCGGATCGGGGTTCTGTGACGGTACGGGGTCGGATCGGGGTTCTGTGACGGTACGGGTCGGATCGGGGTTCTGTGACGGTACGGGTCGGATCGGGGTTCTGTAACGGTACGGGTCGGATCGGGGTTCTGTAACGGTACGGGTCGGATCGGGGTTCTGTAACGGTACGGGTCGGATCGGGGTTCTGTGACGGTACGGGGTCGGATCGGGGTTCTGTAACGGTACGGGGTCAGATCGGGGTTCTGTGACGGTACGGGGTCAGATCGGGGTTCTGTGACGGTACGGGTCGGATCGGGGTTCTGTGACGGTACGGGTCGGATCGGGGTTCTGTGACGGTACGGGTCGGATCGGGGTTCTGTGACGGTACGGGGTCGGATCGGGGTTCTATGACGGTACGGGTCGGATCGGGGTTCTGTAACGGTACGGGGTCGGATCGGGGTTCTGTGACGGTACGGGTCGGATCGGGGTTCTGTGACGGTACGGGTCGGATCGGGGTTCTGTAACGGTACGGGGTCGGATCGGGGTTCTGTGACGGTACGGGTCGGATCGGGGTTCTGTGGCGGTACGGGTCGGATCGGGGTTCTCGGAGTTCTGTGACGGTACGGGGTCAGATCAGGGTTCTGTGACGGTACGGGGTCAGATCGGGGTTCTGTAACGGTACGGGGTCAGATCGGGGTTCTGTGACGGTACGGGGTCAGATCGGGGTTCTGTGACGGTACGGGGTCAGATCGGGGTTCTGTGACGGTACGGGGTCAGATCAGGGTTCTGTGACGGTACGGGGTCAGATCGGGGTTCTGTGACGGTACGGGTCGGATCGGGGTTCTGTAACGGTACGGGTCGGATCGGGGTTCTGTAACGGTACGGGTCGGATCGGGGTTCTGTGACGGTACGGGTCGGATCGGGGTTCTGTAACGGTACGGGGTCAGATCGGGGTTCTGTGACGGTACGGGGTCGGATCGGGGTTCTGTAACGGTACGGGGTCAGATCGGGGTTCTGTGACGGTACGGGTCGGGGTTCTGTGACGGTACGGGGTCAGATCGGGGTTCTGTAACGGTACGGGTCGGATCGGGGTTCTGTGACGGTACGGGTCGGATCGGGGTTCTGTGACGGTACGGGGTCGGATCGGGGTTCTGTGACGGTACGGGGTCGGATCAGGGTTCTGTGACGGTACGGGTCGGATCGGGGTTCTGTAACGGTACGGGTCGGATCGGGGTTCTGTAACGGTACGGGTCGGATCGGGGTTCTGTGACGGTTCGGGTCGGATCGGGGTTCTGTAACGGTACGGGTCGGTTCGGGGTTCTGTGACGGTACGGGTCAGATCGGGGTTCTGTGACGGTACGGGGTCAGATCGGGGTTCTGTAACGGTACGGGTCAGATCGGGGTTCTGTGACGGTACGGGGTCGGATCGGGGTTCTGTGACGGTACGGGGTCGGATCGGGGTTCTGTGACGGTACGGGGTCAGATCGGGGTTCTGTGACGGTACGGGGTCAGATCGGGGTTCTGTGACGGTACGGGGTCGGATCGGGGTTCTGTAACGGTACGGGTCGGATCGGGGTTCTGTGACGGTACGGGGTCAGATCGGGGTTCTGTGACGGTACGGGTCGGATCGGGGTTCTGTGACGGTACGGGGTCAGATCGGGGTTCTGTGACGGTACGGGTCGGATCGGGGTTCTGTGACGGTACGGGGTCAGATCGGGGTTCTGTGACGGTACGGGTCGGATCGGGGTTCTGTAACGGTACGGGGTCAGATCGGGGTTCTGTGACGGTACGGGTCGGATCGGGGTTCTGTGACGGTACGGGTCAGATCGGGATTCTGTGACGGTACGGGTCGGATCGGGGTTCTGTGACGGTACGGGTCGGATCGGGTTTCTGTGACGGTACGGGGTCGGATCGGGGTTCTGTGACGGTACGGGGTCGGATCGGGGTTCTGTGACGGTACGGGGTCGGATCGGGGTTCTGTGACGGTACGGGTCGGATCGGGGTTCTGTGACGGTACGGGGTCGGATCGGGGTTCTGTAACGGTACGGGTCGGATCGGGGTTCTGTGACGGTACGGGTCGGATCGGGGTTCTGTAACGGTACGGGGTCGGATCGGGGTTCTGTGACGGTACGGGTCGGATCGGGGTTCTGTAACGGTACGGGGTCGGATCGGGGTTCTGTGACGGTACGGGTCGGATCGGGGTTCTGTGATGGTACGGGGTCAGATCGGGGTTCTGTGACGGTACGGGTCGGATCGGGGTTCTGTGACGGTACGGGTCGGATCGGGGTTCTGTGACGGTACGGGTCGGATCGGGGTTCTGTGACGGTACGGGTCGGATCGGGGTTCTGTGACGGTACGGGGTCAGATCGGGGTTCTGTGACGGTACGGGTCGGATCGGGGTTCTGTGACGGTACGGGTCGGATCGGGGTTCTGTGACGGTACGGGTCGGATCGGGGTTCTGTGACGGTACGGGTCGGATCGGGGTTCTGTGACGGTACGGGGTCAGATCGGGGTTCTGTGACGGTACGGGTCGGATCGGGGTTCTGTAACGGTACGGGGTCGGATCGGGGTTCTGTAACGGTACGGGGTCGGATCGGGGTTCTGTGACGGTACGGGGTCGGATCGGGGTTCTGTGACGGTACGGGTCGGATCGGGGTTCTGTGACGGTACGGGTCGGATCAGGGTTCTGTGACGGTACGGGGTCGGATCAGGGTTCTGTGACGGTACGGGGTCGGATCAGGGTTCTGTGACGGTACGGGTCAGATCGGGTTCTGTAACGGTACGGGGTCGGATCGGGGTTCTGTGACGGTACGGGGTCGGATCGGGGTTCTGTGACGGTACGGGTCGGATCGGGGTTCTGTGACGGTACGGGTAGGATCGGGGTTCTGTGACGGTACGGGTCGGATCGGGGTTCTGTGACGGTACGGGTCGGATCGGAGTTCTGTGACGGTACGGGTCGGATCGGAGTTCTGTGACGGTACGGGGTCGGATCGGGGTTCTGTAACGGTACGGGGTCGGATCGGGGTTCTGTGACGGTACGGGTCGGATCGGGGTTCTGTAACGGTACGGGGTCGGATCGGGGTTCTGTGATGGTACGGGGTCAGATCGGGGTTCTGTGACGGTACGGGTCGGATCGGGGTTCTGTGACGGTACGGGTCGGATCGGGGTTCTGTGACGGTACGGGTCGGATCGGGGTTCTGTGACGGTACGGGTCGGATCGGGGTTCTGTGATGGTACGGGGTCAGATCGGGGTTCTGTGACGGTACGGGTCGGATCGGGGTTCTGTGACGGTACGGGTCGGATCGGGGTTCTGTGACGGTACGGGTCGGATCGGGGTTCTGTGACGGTACGGGTCGGATCGGGGTTCTGTGACGGTACGGGGTCAGATCGGGGTTCTGTGACGGTACGGGTCGGATCGGGGTTCTGTAACGGTACGGGGTCGGATCGGGGTTCTGTAACGGTACGGGGTCGGATCGGGGTTCTGTGACGGTACGGGGTCGGATCGGGGTTCTGTGACGGTACGGGTCGGATCGGGGTTCTGTGACGGTACGGGTCGGATCAGGGTTCTGTGACGGTACGGGGTCGGATCAGGGTTCTGTGACGGTACGGGGTCGGATCAGGGTTCTGTGACGGTACGGGTCAGATCGGGTTCTGTAACGGTACGGGGTCGGATCGGGGTTCTGTGACGGTACGGGGTCGGATCGGGGTTCTGTGACGGTACGGGTCGGATCGGGGTTCTGTGACGGTACGGGTCGGATCGGGGTTCTGTGACGGTACGGGTAGGATCGGGGTTCTGTGACGGTACGGGTCGGATCGGAGTTCTGTGACGGTACGGGTCGGATCGGAGTTCTGTGACGGTACGGGGTCGGATCGGGGTTCTGTAACGGTACGGGGTCGGATCGGGGTTCTGTGACGGTACGGGTCGGATCGGGGTTCTGTAACGGTACGGGGTCAGATCGGGGTTCTGTGACGGTACGGGTCGGATCGGGGTTCTGTGACGGTACGGGTCGGATCGGGGTTCTGTAACGGTACGGGGTCGGATCGGGGTTCTGTGACGGTACGGGTCGGATCGGGGTTCTGTGACGGTACGGGTCGGATCGGGGTTCTGTAACGGTACGGGGTCAGATCGGGGTTCTGTGACGGTACGGGTCGGATCGGGGTTCTGTGACGGTACGGGTCGGATCGGGGTTCTGTAACGGTACGGGGTCAGATCGGGGTTCTGTGACGGTACGGGGTCAGATCGGGATTCTGTGACGGTACGGGTCGGATCGGGGTTCTGTGACGGTACGGGTCGGATCGGGTTTCTGTGACGGTACGGGGTCGGATCGGGGTTCTGTGACGGTACGGGGTCGGATCGGGGTTCTGTGACGGTACGGGTCGGATCGGGGTTCTGTGACGGTACGGGGTCGGATCGGGGTTCTGTAACGGTACGGGTCGGATCGGGGTTCTGTGACGGTACGGGTCGGATCGGGGTTCTGTAACGGTACGGGTCGGATCGGGGTTCTGTGACGGTACGGGTCGGATCGGGGTTCTGTAACGGTACGGGGTCGGATCGGGGTTCTGTGACGGTACGGGTCGGATCGGGGTTCTGTGACGGTACGGGTCGGATCGGGGTTCTGTAACGGTACGGGTCGGATCGGGGTTCTGTGACGGTACGGGGTCAGATCGGGGTTCTGTGACGGTACGGGGTCAGATCGGGGTTCTGTGACGGTACGGGTCGGATCTGGGTTCTGTAACGGTACGGGGTCGGATCGGGGTTCTGTGACGGTACGGGGTCAGATCGGGGTTCTGTGACGGTACGGGGTCAGATCGGGGTTCTGTGACGGTACGGGGTCGGATCGGGGTTCTGTGACGGTACGGGGTCAGATCGGGGTTCTGTGACGGTACGGGGTCAGATCGGGGTTCTGTGACGGTACGGGTCGGATCGGGGTTCTGTAACGGTACGGGGTCGGATCGGGGTTCTGTGACGGTACGGGGTCGGATCGGGGTTCTGTGACGGTACGGGGTCAGATCGGGGTTCTGTGACGGTACGGGGTCAGATCGGGGTTCTGTGACGGTACGGGTCGGATCGGGGTTCTGTGACGGTACGGGTCGGATCGGGGTTCTGTGACGGTACGGGTCGGATCGGGGTTCTGTGACGGTACGGGGTCGGATCGGGGTTCTGTAACGGTACGGGGTCGGATCGGGGTTCTGTGACGGTACGGGTCGGATCGGGGTTCTGTGACGGTACGGGGTCGGATCGGGGTTCTGTGACGGTACGGGTCGGATCGGGGTTCTGTGACGGTACGGGGTCGGATCGGGGTTCTGTAACGGTACGGGGTCGGATCGGGGTTCTGTGACGGTACGGGTCGGATCGGGGTTCTGTAACGGTACGGGGTCGGATCGGGGTTCTGTGACGGTACGGGTCGGATCGGGGTTCTGTAACGGTACGGGTCGGATAGCGGGTTCTGTGACGGTACGGGTCGGATCGGGGTTATGTAACGGTACGGGGTCGGATCGGGGTTCTGTGACGGTACGGGGTCGGATCGGGGTTCTGTGACGGTACGGGTCGGATAGCGGGTTCTGTGACGGTACGGGTCGGATCGGGGTTCTCGGGGTTCTGTGACGGTACGGGTCGGATCGGGGTTCTCGGGGTTCTGTGACGGTACGGGTCGGATCGGGGTTCTGTGACGGTACGGGTCGGATCGGGGTTCTGTAACGGTACGGGGTCGGATCGGGGTTCTCGGGGTTCTGTGACGGTACGGGTCGGATCGGGGTTCTGTGACGGTACGGGTCGGATCGGGGTTCTCGGGGTTCTGTGACGGTACGGGTCGGATCGGGGTTCTCGGGGTTCTGTGACGGTACGGGTCGGATCGGGGTTCTCGGGGTTCTGTGACGGTACGGGTCGGATCGGGGTTCTGTGACGGTACGGGTCGGATCGGGGTTCTGTGACGGTACGGGTCGGATCGGGGTTCTGTAACGGTACGGGGTCGGATCGGGGTTCTGTAACGGTACGGGGTCGGATCGGAGTTCTGTAACGGTACGGGGTCGGATCGGGGTTCTGTGACGGTACGGGTCGGATCGGGGTTCTGTGATGGTACGGGTCGGATCGGGGTTCTGTAACGGTACGGGGTTGGATCGGGGTTCTGTAACGGTACGGGGTCGGATCGGGGTTCTGTGACGGTACGGGTCGGATCGGGTTTCTGTGACGGTACGGGTCGGATCGGGGTTCTGTGACGGTACGGGGTCGGATCGGGGTTCTGTGACGGTACGGGTCGGATCGGGGTTCTGTGACGGTACGGGGTCGGATCGGGGTTCTGTGACGGTACGGGTCGGATCGGGGTTCTGTGACGGTACGGGTCGGATCGGGGTTCTGTAACGGTACGGGTCGGATCGGGGTTCTGTAACGGTACGGGTCGGATCGGGGTTCTGTAACGGTACGGGTCGGATCGGGGTTCTGTGACGGTACGGGGTCGGATCGGGGTTCTGTAACGGTACGGGGTCAGATCGGGGTTCTGTGACGGTACGGGGTCAGATCGGGGTTCTGTGACGGTACGGGTCGGATCGGGGTTCTGTGACGGTACGGGTCGGATCGGGGTTCTGTGACGGTACGGGTCGGATCGGGGTTCTGTGACGGTACGGGGTCGGATCGGGGTTCTGTGACGGTACGGGTCGGATCGGGGTTCTGTAACGGTACGGGGTCGGATCGGGGTTCTGTGACGGTACGGGTCGGATCGGGGTTCTGTGACGGTACGGGTCGGATCGGGGTTCTGTAACGGTACGGGGTCGGATCGGGGTTCTGTGACGGTACGGGTCGGATCGGGGTTCTGTGGCGGTACGGGTCGGATCGGGGTTCTCGGAGTTCTGTGACGGTACGGGGTCAGATCAGGGTTCTGTGACGGTACGGGGTCAGATCGGGGTTCTGTAACGGTACGGGGTCAGATCGGGGTTCTGTGACGGTACGGGGTCAGATCGGGGTTCTGTGACGGTACGGGGTCAGATCGGGGTTCTGTGACGGTACGGGGTCAGATCAGGGTTCTGTGACGGTACGGGGTCAGATCGGGGTTCTGTGACGGTACGGGTCGGATCGGGGTTCTGTAACGGTACGGGTCGGATCGGGGTTCTGTAACGGTACGGGTCGGATCGGGGTTCTGTGACGGTACGGGTCGGATCGGGGTTCTGTAACGGTACGGGGTCAGATCGGGGTTCTGTGACGGTACGGGGTCGGATCGGGGTTCTGTAACGGTACGGGGTCAGATCGGGGTTCTGTGACGGTACGGGTCGGGGTTCTGTGACGGTACGGGGTCAGATCGGGGTTCTGTAACGGTACGGGTCGGATCGGGGTTCTGTGACGGTACGGGTCGGATCGGGGTTCTGTGACGGTACGGGGTCGGATCGGGGTTCTGTGACGGTACGGGGTCGGATCAGGGTTCTGTGACGGTACGGGTCGGATCGGGGTTCTGTAACGGTACGGGTCGGATCGGGGTTCTGTAACGGTACGGGTCGGATCGGGGTTCTGTGACGGTTCGGGTCGGATCGGGGTTCTGTAACGGTACGGGTCGGTTCGGGGTTCTGTGACGGTACGGGTCAGATCGGGGTTCTGTGACGGTACGGGGTCAGATCGGGGTTCTGTAACGGTACGGGTCAGATCGGGGTTCTGTGACGGTACGGGGTCGGATCGGGGTTCTGTGACGGTACGGGGTCGGATCGGGGTTCTGTGACGGTACGGGGTCAGATCGGGGTTCTGTGACGGTACGGGGTCAGATCGGGGTTCTGTGACGGTACGGGGTCGGATCGGGGTTCTGTAACGGTACGGGTCGGATCGGGGTTCTGTGACGGTACGGGGTCAGATCGGGGTTCTGTGACGGTACGGGTCGGATCGGGGTTCTGTGACGGTACGGGGTCAGATCGGGGTTCTGTGACGGTACGGGTCGGATCGGGGTTCTGTGACGGTACGGGGTCAGATCGGGGTTCTGTGACGGTACGGGTCGGATCGGGGTTCTGTGACGGTACGGGTCGGATCGGGGTTCTGTGACGGTACGGGGTCAGATCGGGGTTCTTTAACGGTACGGGGTCAGATCGGGGTTCTGTGACGGTACGGGTCGGATCGGGGTTCTGTGACGGTACGGGGTCAGATCGGGGTTCTGTGACGGTACGGGTCAGATCGGGGTTCTGTGACGGTACGGGTCGGATCGGGGTTCTGTAACGGTACGGGTCGGATCGGGGTTCTGTAACGGTACGGGGTCAGATCGGGGTTCTGTGACGGTACGGGTCGGATCGGGGTTCTGTAACGGTACGGGGTCAGATCGGGGTTCTGTGACGGTACGGGTCGGATCGGGGTTCTGTAACGGTACGGGTCGGATCGGGGTTCTGTAACGGTACGGGTCGGATCGGGGTTCTGTGACGGTACGGGTCGGATCGGGGTTCTGTAACGGTACGGGTCGGATCGGGGTTCTGTGACGGTACGGGTCGGATCGGGGTTCTGTAACGGTACGGGGTCAGATCGGGGTTCTGTGACGGTACGGGTCAGATCGGGGTTCTGTGACGGTTTGGGTCGGATCGGGGTTCTGTAACGGTACGGGTCGGATCGGGGTTCTGTAACGGTACGGGTCAGATCGGCGTTCTGTGACGGTACGGGTCGGATCGGGGTTCTGTAACGGTACGGGTCGGATCGGGGTTCTGTGACGGTACGGGTCGGATCGGGGTTCTGTAACGGTACGGGGTCAGATCGGGGTTCTGTGACGGTACGGGTCAGATCGGGGTTCTGTGACGGTACGGGGTCAGATCGGGGTTATGTGACGGTACGGGGTCAGATCGGGGTTCTGTGACGGTACGGGTCAGATCGGGGTTCTGTGACGGTTTGGGTCGGATCGGGGTTCTGTAACGGTACGGGTCAGATCGGCGTTCTGTGACGGTACGGGTCGGATCGGGGTTCTGTAACGGTACGGGTCGGATCGGGGTTCTGTGACGGTACGGGTCGGATCGGGGTTCTGTAACGGTACGGGGTCAGATCGGGGTTCTGTAACGGTACGGGGTCAGATCGGCGTTCTGTGACGGTACGGGTCGGATCGGGGTTCTGTAACGGTACGGGTCGGATCGGGGTTCTGTGACGGTACGGGTCGGATCGGGGTTCTGTAACGGTACGGGGTCAGATCGGGGTTCTGTGACGGTACGGGTCAGATCGGGGTTCTGTGACGGTACGGGGGTCGGTACCATCACAGATATTCAGGTTTATTAGAAAACAGTTTCTTATGACAGAATGAAACAGAAACGTCGTTCCGGAACCAGACTGGCCGAACCGGACCTTCATCTAATCCTGCCATGGTTTGTATCAGTGTTTTAGAGATTCTCTGTGTCTTTAGTGTTTGCGTTGACGTCTCACCAGCTCCTGTTTGCACATGGTCAGCCGTTTCTTATCCAGCTGCGTCAGGTAGCCGGACTTCAGCTCAGCCTTCAGTTTAGCTTCTGCAGCTGCGATGAAAGTCCTGCAGAACATCGCAGCAAACATCCAGCACATACAAATCGAGTCAGTCTCTGTTTCAGTAACGAGACGCGACTGTTCGTAAAAACAATGTCAGACAAAGAATAAAGAGGTTTTTCTCACAGCAGTACAACCTGCCTTTAGTGTTAGAAATGAACACGCAGACTGTTAAAGTGGACGATGAATTTACAGAAGCCTATTTCAATTTTAAGTTTCTAGCAGTCACATGACGCTGCATAACTAGTTACACAAATCTAAAACCGCTGGTCATCCTGCCCACAGAGATGGTGCATCTGGATGAAACAAAAGTGTTTTCTTAAAATTTCATTTTCAAAATGCCCCAAACTATGTCTGTACATGGCCAAAGTCAGTATTCAATCTAAATGTCCGTGTGCTTTTGAACAGGAGGTCCTCTGCAACATGACGACAGTGTTTCAAACAGATAAAATATATATATTCTTACAGAGGAGTAGATAAAAGTTCATATATACCTGGCATCCAAACAGAAGTCTCTGAGGACGCCTCTGAGTGTGCGCTCGGCCGCCAGGTCTGACTTCCTGTGAAGCTCGGCTGCACTGGACACCCCGTCCTCCTGCAGGACACCAACAGATTCATCCATGTAAAGTGTTCAGACAGGTCATTCAGGTCAGATTAGGTACCATGTGGAAACACTTTGGATTGTCCTCTTTAACCGTCCTCGTCATAAATGGAGTTCCACAAGGACCAGTTCTGGCCCCAGTTTTATTCTCCCAGTTTCTCTTGTGCTGCATCTGTCATGTGTACAATGCCTGCTCTGTCTCTATGCAGATGATACATGAATCTATATGAAGGTTTCAAAAACAGGTGTTTTGATCCAAACCTGCCTTCAGGAGTTCCAGTGGTGACTAGCAACTGTTTTCAGGGGGTTATTGATTTTCATTAAGTTATGAAACCATGTCAAGAGTTTTCTGTCTGTTCCAGATATCTGGTTCTGGTAAACACTTGCTTTTCGTTTCAGAAACATCTCAAATTAAAATCTTTGTTTTCCAGAAATAAGTTGGTCAGCACCACTGCCTCGCATCGCAGCTAGAAGGCCGCTGGTTCAAGCCTCGGCTCTGTGTGGAGTTTTCATGTTCTTCCAGAGTGAGTGTGGGTTCTCTTTGGGTTCTCCGGCTTCCTCACACAGTCCAGAGACATGACGTTAGGCTAACTGCTGTAAACTATCCATGGAGTGACTGTGAGGGGTTGTCGGTTTCTTTATGCTGGTATTCTCATGGTCTGGTCACCTGTCCAGGTGTCCCAGTAACTGCTGGGAACGGTCGCAGCGTTCCCATAACTCCCAAACTGGAATAGGCAGTAGGGAAAATTAAGTATTTGATTGTTTTTGTCCTAATTTTCAGAAGACTAATTTCAACTTAGTGTTTCTATTCTATTCTAGCACACACACACACACACACACACACACACACACACAGAGCAAGCAAGGGCAATCATGAGAAAAAAACAAGAACACAAATAAAAACATCAAAGCCAAACAAATGAAAAACAAAATAAATCAGTAAAAAAATTCTATTCTATTTGTTGGACTGTGGACTTCATATGTGTTCATTTGATTAATAAATTTCACCGACTGACAGAAAAGAGATGAATTTTTCCTGCCGTAGGAACATTTCAGAATGATGCTGCGTGTGTGAACATACAAACAGCGTGGCCATGTTCCCCAGCATGTTGGAGGTGTACAGCCGGTAGGTTCTGTCCTCCCAGTGACTCAACACGCTGACGCACGGTTTCTGCTTCTCCAGAGGCAAATACATGTAGTGCCTGAAGATAATCACACACAGTTGCACACTTCATACACATGTTGAGTTTATTAATAAGATTTCTGTTCGGTTCTACTAAAATAAAGTCATTTACTTTCAACTTCATTTGTAATAAAAATACAACATTTTCTCAGTTTAGTCGCCACAGATTTCCATGCAGCTCTCATAAATGGATCTTCTAGCATTTTTTTTTTTACATACAATCATAAATGTTTTGATCCACTCCTTTCTTTATGCTCTGCTTCAAATACCACTTTGTTGTAATATTTTACAGCTGCACACTGAACAATAACAGAATAATGCAGTAAAGCTGTCTCTTGTTTTTATACATGGAATATCTCGATTGATTCATGTTTTTAGGTCTTTCTCCTCAGCAGCCGGACTTCATTGTAATCTTTTAAAAAGGTCTTGCTTAATGGTTCTTCAGCTGTCTAAAAGTCTTTTTATGTTTTAAGTGTCAATGCTTAACAGACAATTTAGCAAAGCAGCTGTTTTATGCAAAAGTTTCAGCTAAACAACAACAGTAAAGCTAATCCAGGAGCCAATACTGCTAATTTAGTAGCTAACATTTCCACGTTTAAGCTAACAAATCAGCAAAAGTTATCTGGTTTAAAGTAATGCAAGATTACAGAGACAGGTGAGCTTTGTCATAATTCTTCTAAAACTTTATCTTTATTGGGCTAATATTGCAGGTAATTTTATTTCAATATGAACATATTTAGGTTAACATGGCTGCTACAAAATCTGGATGATGCTAGCACTACAGCTAATACTATTTTGTTTAGGCTGTAAGAATGTAAAGGTTTATATGAGAATAATTGCATCAGCCCTCTAAACTCTGAAGTATGAACACTCAGGCAGAAAAAATGCTCCTAACTCAAAGGATGAAACCAGTGTGTCGAGACAAAACAGCCAACTTGGCAAAGAAGCTATTAAACTGGATCTTCCAGCTTTTTGTTAGTAAAATAAGCATCATTTGTTCCCATTTCTTCAGCTTCATGTGTGAAAAGCAGGAAGAACCAGACAGAAAACAGGACGTAAAGAAATCACAAAGTTTCTCTAAAAGGTTCAGACAGTGTTGGAAAGAAAAAATATCCACTTTTAGGCTCCTATAACTGGATCGACTCAGTTTTCACCTCATTCACTGTATTTTTATTCATATTTATAAAATACCTTCATATTTTCACTGACTTCCTGGAAATGTGAAGAAATGAGGCAGATCAAGTCATTTAAGCTCAGACACTTTGTCGCGTGTCTGCCAACAGATCGAGTGCAGATGAGCTATCTTCATCATCATCATCGGTCCGGATGATGTTCGTAAGGCAACAGAGCTTCAACAAAGCGACTCAACCTGTTTCCTTCAACGATGAGCGGCTTCTCTGGAGGCGTGGTGGACTTGGAGCTGCCGCTGGAATCCGCCGCCTCTCTTGGTAGGAGGGCGGAGCTTGGGCTGCTGGGGGAGGTGCTGAACACATCAACGCTTTCCGGGACCTCCAGCGCTCTTCTCCTGCGAGTGATGGCAGGAGTAGAGATGCTGGGCTGGACCGCAGACTCCAAGATGTTACCATAGTTACCTGAAACAATGGATCAAATCAGGAGGAGGGCTGAATTTAGCTTTTGTTTTATGTGATTTCATGTTTGACTAAAGTGGCGTTTAACGTTATGTTTGATGACGTAGTATGTGAGGTGCTTGTGTTGGGAAGGTAGGAACGGCAGATGGACTCACCGAGGGAGAACTCGAAGCTGATGGGCTTGTCTCCGATCTTCCTGTCGATCAGAGTGGCTTCAAACAACGCTCCGAACAAAAGGAAGCTCTGGTTGTCGTCTGCAGTCAGCTGGACACACAAACACCATCTCATTCCCTCACTGTTAGCTTCACCAGCATCCCAGATAGCACCGATACGACTCACATCATCCATGCTTCCCTTCGGTAATATCATCAGACAGCATGGTAGAAACGGTCATTTCTATGCAGACGATACTCAGATTTACCTCCATGAAGCCTGATGGAACCAATCAGGTTGTTAGATTATAATGATGTCTTACAGACAACAAGACCTGGATGACTCTGAATTTTCTCCAGTTAAACTCAGACAGACTGAGGTTTCTGTCTTCGGGCATGAAAAACTCAGGACAACAATGTCCGGCTGTGTAATTAATCTGCATTAATCTGGCTTCCAGTACCACAGGGAGGAACCTTGGAGTTCTTCTGGACCAGGATTTGTCCTTCAGATCACATCTAAAACAGGTTTCTAGAAGCTTCTTCAGCTGTGTAATACTGCAGACATGAAGAACATCCTGTCTCAGAGAGATGCAGTAAAACTAGTCCATGTCTTTGTTACTTCCAGACTGGATTACTGCAGTTCCTGATTAATGTTCTGTCTTAGATACGACCTGAAACGTCTCCATCTGATCCTAAACGCTGCAGCCAGGGTTCTGATGAGGACCAGAGATCATAGTTCTCCAGTTTTAGCGTCTCTGCATCGGCTTCCTGATAATCCAGGATGGAGTTTAAACTTCCTCTCCTCACATATAAACTCTCTATGACCAAGCTCCATCGTACACCAGAGATCTCATAGTTCCATATGTTCCATACAGAGAACTGCTTCTCAGACTGCAGGTCTACTTCTGGTTCCAGAGTCTCTAAGAGGACGATGGGAGGAAGAGCCTTCACCTAACAGGCTCCTTTCTGATGGAACCAGATCCCAGTCTGGGTCCAGATTCCAGTCTGGATTCAGATCCCAGTCTGGGTCCAGATTCCAGTCTGGGTCCAGATTCCAGTCTGGATTCAGATCCCAGTCTGGGACCAGATCCCAGTCTGGATTCAGATCCCAGTCTGGGACCAGATACCAGTCTGGATTCAGATCCCAGTCTGGGTCCAGATTCCAGTCTGGATTCTGATCCCAGTCTGGGACCAGATCCCAGTCTGGGACCAGATCCCAGTGTGGATTCAGATCCCAGTCTGGATTCAGATCCCAGTCTGGGTCCAGATCCCAGTCTGGATTCAGATCCCAGTCTGGGTCCAGATTCCAGTCTGGATTCAGATCCCAGTCTGGGACCAGATTCCAGTCTGGATTCAGATCCCAGTCTGGGACCAGATCCCAGTCTGGGACCAGATTCCAGTCTGGGTCCAGATTCCAGTCTGGATTCAGATCCCAGTCTGGGACCAGATTCCAGTCTGGGTCCAGATTCCAGTCTGGATTCAGATCCCAGTCTGGGACCAGATTCCAGTCTGGATTCAGATCCCAGTCTAGGTCCAGATTCCAGTCTGGATTCAGATCCCAGTCTGGGACCAGATCCCAGTCTGGATTCAGATCCCAGTCTGGGACCAGATCCCAGTCTGGATTCAGATCCCAGTCTGGGTCCAGATTCCAGTCTGGATTCAGATCCCAGTCTGGGACCAGATCCCAGTCTGGGTCCAGATTCCAGTCTGGATTCAGATCCCAGTCTAGGTCCAGATTCCAGTCTGGATTCAGATCCCAGTCTGGGACCAGATCCCAGTCTGGGTCCAGATTCCAGTCTGGATTCAGATCCCAGTCTGGGACCAGATCCCAGTCTGGGTCCAGATTCCAGTCTGGATTCAGATCCCAGTCTGGGTCCAGATTCCAGTCTGGATTCAGATCCCAGTCTAGGTCTAGATTCCAGTCTGGATTCAGATCCCAGTCTGGATTCCGATCCCAGTCTGGGTCCAGATCCCAGTCTGGATTCCGATCCCAGTCTGGGTCCAGATCCCAGTCTGGATTCATATCCCAGTCTAGGTCCAGATTCCAGTCTGGGTCCAGATCCCAGTCTGGATTCCGATCCCAGTCTGGGTCCAGATCCCAGTCTGGATTCCGATCCCAGTCTGGGTCCAGATTCCAGTCTGGGTCCAGATCCCAGTCTGGACTCCGATCCCAGTCTGGATTCAGATCCCAGTCTGGGTCCAGATTCCAGTCTGGATTCAGATCCCAGTCTAGGTCCAGATTCCAGTCTGGATTCAGATCCCAGTCTGGGTCCAGATTCCAGTCTGGATTCAGATCCCAGTCTGGGACCAGATCCCAGTCTGGGACCAGATCCCAGTCTGGATTCAGATCCCAGTCTAGGTCCAGATTCCAGTCTAGGTCCAGATTCCAGTCTGGATTCAGATCCCAGTTTGGGACCAGATCCCAGTCTGGGACCAGATTCCAGTCTGGGTTCCGATCCCAGTCTGGATTCCGATCCCAGTCTGGGACCAGATTCCAGTCTGGGTTCCGATCCCAGTCTGGGACCAGATTCCAGTCTGGATTCAGATCCCAGTCTGGGTCCAGATTCCAGTCTGGATTCAGATCCCAGTCTGGGACCAGATCCCAGTCTGGGTCCAGATTCCAGTCTGGATTCCGATCCCAGTCTGGGTCCAGATTCCAGTCTGGATTCAGATCCCAGTCTGGGACCAGATTCCAGTCTGGATTCAGATCCCAGTCTGGATTCAGATCCCAGTCTGGGACCAGATCCCAGTCTGGATTCAGATCCCAGTCTGGGACCAGATCCCAGTCTGGATTCAGATCCCAGTCTGGGTCCAGATTCCAGTCTGGATTCAGATCCCAGTCTGGGACCAGATCCCAGTCTGGATTCAGATCCCAGTCTGGGACCAGATACCAGTCTGGATTCAGATCCCAGTCTGGGTCCAGATTCCAGTCTGGATTCTGATCCCAGTCTGGGACCAGATCCCAGTCTGGGACCAGATCCCAGTGTGGATTCAGATCCCAGTCTGGATTCAGATCCCAGTCTGGGTCCAGATCCCAGTCTGGGACCAGATCCCAGTCTGGGACCAGATCCCAGCCTGGGACCAGATCCCAGTGTGGATTCAGATCCCAGTGTGGGTCCAGATCCCAGTCTGGGTCCAGATCCCAGTCTGGATTCAGATCCCAGTCTAGGTCCAGATTCCAGTCTAGGTCCAGATTCCAGTCTGGATTCAGATCCCAGTCTGGGTCCAGATTCCAGTCTGGGTTCCGATCCCAGTCTGGATTCCGATCCCAGTCTGGATTCCGATCCCAGTCTGGGACCAGATCCCAGTCTGGGTCCAGATCCCAGTCTAGGTCCAGATTCCAGTCTGGATTCAGATCCCAGTCTGGGACCAGATCCCAGTCTGGATTCAGATCCCAGTCTGGGTCCAGATTCCAGTCTGGATTCAGATCCCAGTCTGGGACCAGATTCCAGTCTGGATTCAGATCCCAGTCTGGGACCAGATCCCAGTCTGGGTCCAGATTCCAGTCTGGATTCAGATCCCAGTCTGGGACCAGATTCCAGTCTGGATTCAGATCCCAGTCTAGGTCCAGATTCCAGTCTGGATTCAGATCCCAGTCTGGGACCAGATCCCAGTCTGGATTCAGATCCCAGTCTGGGACCAGATCCCAGTCTGGATTCAGATCCCAGTCTGGGTCCAGATTCCAGTCTGGATTCAGATCCCAGTCTGGGACCAGATCCCAGTCTGGGTCCAGATTCCAGTCTGGATTCAGATCCCAGTCTAGGTCCAGATTCCAGTCTGGATTCAGATCCCAGTCTGGGACCAGATCCCAGTCTGGATTCAGATCCCAGTCTGGGTCCAGATTCCAGTCTGGATTCAGATCCCAGTCTGGGACCAGATCCCAGTCTGGGTCCAGATTCCAGTCTGGATTCAGATCCCAGTCTGGGTCCAGATTCCAGTCTGGATTCAGATCCCAGTCTAGGTCTAGATTCCAGTCTGGATTCAGATCCCAGTCTGGATTCCGATCCCAGTCTGGGTCCAGATCCCAGTCTGGATTCCGATCCCAGTCTGGGTCCAGATCCCAGTCTGGATTCAGATCCCAGTCTAGGTCCAGATTCCAGTCTGGGTCCAGATCCCAGTCTGGATTCCGATCCCAGTCTGGGTCCAGATCCCAGTCTGGATTCCGATCCCAGTCTGGGTCCAGATTCCAGTCTGGGTCCAGATCCCAGTCTGGACTCCGATCCCAGTCTGGATTCAGATCCCAGTCTGGGTCCAGATCCCAGTCTGGATTCAGATCCCAGTCTAGGTCCAGATTCCAGTCTGGATTCAGATCCCAGTCTGGGTCCAGATTCCAGTCTGGATTCAGATCCCAGTCTGGGACCAGATCCCAGTCTGGATTCAGATCCCAGTCTAGGTCCAGATTCCAGTCTAGGTCCAGATTCCAGTCTGGATTCAGATCCCAGTTTGGGACCAGATCCCAGTCTGGGACCAGATTCCAGTCTGGGTTCCGATCCCAGTCTGGATTCCGATCCCAGTCTGGGACCAGATTCCAGTCTGGATTCAGATCCCAGTCTGGGTCCAGATTCCAGTCTGGATTCAGATCCCAGTCTGGGACCAGATTCCAGTCTGGATTCAGATCCCAGTCTGGATTCAGATCCCAGTCTGGGACCAGATCCCAGTCTGGATTCAGATCCCAGTCTGGGACCAGATCCCAGTCTGGATTCAGATCCCAGTCTGGGTCCAGATTCCAGTCTGGATTCAGATCCCAGTCTGGGACCAGATCCCAGTCTGGATTCAGATCCCAGTCTGGGACCAGATCCCAGTCTGGATTCAGATCCCAGTCTGGGTCCAGATTCCAGTCTGGATTCTGATCCCGGTCTGGGACCAGATCCCAGTCTGGGACCAGATCCCAGTGTGGATTCAGATCCCAGTCTGGATTCAGATCCCAGTCTGGGTCCAGATCCCAGTCTGGGACCAGATCCCAGTCTGGGACCAGATCCCAGCCTGGGACCAGATCCCAGTGTGGATTCAGATCCCAGTGTGGGTCCAGATCCCAGTCTGGGTCCAGATCCCAGTCTGGGTCCAGATCCCAGTCTGGATTCAGATCCCAGTTTGGGACCAGATCCCAGTCTGGGTTCTGATCCCAGTCTGGATTCAGATCCTAGTCTGGGACCAGATCCCAGCCTGGGACCAGATCCCAGACTGGGTTCTGATCCCAGTCTGGGACCAGATCCCAGCCTGGGACCAGATCCCAGTCTAGGTCCAGATTCCAGTCTGGATTCA
Source organism: Telmatherina bonti (assembly GCF_933228915.1). Taxonomy (NCBI): domain Eukaryota; kingdom Metazoa; phylum Chordata; class Actinopteri; order Atheriniformes; family Telmatherinidae; genus Telmatherina; species Telmatherina bonti. The sequence goes on from NC_136613.1 coordinate 3,620,839, forward strand.
GATCCCAGTTTGGGACCAGATCCCAGTCTGGGTTCCGATCCCAGTCTGGATTCAGATCCCAGTCTGGATTCAGATCCCAGTCTGGGACCAGATCCCAGTCTGGATTCAGATCCCAGTCTGGGACCAGATCCCAGTCTGGATTCAGATCCCAGTCTGGGACCAGATCCCAGTCTAGGTCCAGATTCCAGTCTGGATTCAGATCCCAGTTTGGGACCAGATCCCAGTCTGGGTTCCGATCCCAGTCTGGATTCAGATCCCAGTCTGGATTCAGATCCCAGTCTGGGACCAGATCCCAGTCTGGGACCAGATCCCAGTCTGGGTCCAGATCCCAGTCTGGACTCCGATCCCAGTCTGGATTCAGATCCCAGTCTGGGTCCAGATCCCAGTCTGGATTCAGATCCCAGTCTGGGACCAGATTCCAGTCTGGATTCAGATCCCAGTCTGGGTCCAGATTCCAGTCTGGATTCAGATCCCAGTCTGGGACCAGATCCCAGTCTGGATTCAGATCCCAGTCTAGGTCCAGATTCCAGTCTAGGTCCAGATTCCAGTCTGGATTCAGATCCCAGTTTGGGACCAGATCCCAGTCTGGGACCAGATTCCAGTCTGGGTTCCGATCCCAGTCTGGATTCCGATCCCAGTCTGGGACCAGATTCCAGTCTGGGTTCCGATCCCAGTCTGGGACCAGATTCCAGTCTGGATTCAGATCCCAGTCTGGGTCCAGATTCCAGTCTGGATTCAGATCCCAGTCTGGGACCAGATCCCAGTCTGGGTCCAGATTCCAGTCTGGATTCCGATCCCAGTCTGGGTCCAGATTCCAGTCTGGATTCAGATCCCAGTCTGGGACCAGATTCCAGTCTGGATTCAGATCCGAGTCTGGATTCAGATCCCAGTCTGGGACCAGATCCCAGTCTGGATTCAGATCCCAGTCTGGGACCAGATCCCAGTCTGGATTCAGATCCCAGTCTGGGTCCAGATTCCAGTCTGGATTCAGATCCCAGTCTGGGACCAGATCCCAGTCTGGATTCAGATCCCAGTCTGGGACCAGATCCCAGTCTGGATTCAGATCCCAGTCTGGGTCCAGATTCCAGTCTGGATTCTGATCCCAGTCTGGGACCAGATCCCAGTCTGGGACCAGATCCCAGTGTGGATTCAGATCCCAGTCTGGATTCAGATCCCAGTCTGGGTCCAGATCCCAGTCTGGGACCAGATCCCAGTCTGGGACCAGATCCCAGCCTGGGACCAGATCCCAGTGTGGGTCCAGATCCCAGTCTGGGTCCAGATCCCAGTCTGGGTCCAGATCCCAGTCTAGGTCCAGATCCCAGTCTGGGACCAGATCCCAGTCTGGATTCAGATCCCAGTCTGGGTCCAGATTCCAGTCTGGATTCCGATCCCAGTCTGGGACCAGATCCCAGTCTGGATTCCGATCCCAGTCTGGGACCAGATCCCAGTCTGGGACCAGATTCCAGTCTGGATTCAGATCCCAGTCTGGGACCAGATCCCAGTCTGGGTCCAGATTCCAGTCTGGATTCAGATCCCAGTCTGGGACCAGATCCCAGTCTGGATTCAGATCCCAGTCTGGGTCCAGATTCCAGTCTGGATTCCGATCCCAGTCTGGGACCAGATCCCAGTCTGGGTTCTGATCCCAGTCTGGATTCCGATCCTAGTCTGGGACCAGATCCCAGCCTGGGACCAGATCCCAGTCTAGGTCCAGATTCCAGTCTGGATTCAGATCCCAGTTTGGGACCAGATCCCAGTCTGGGTTCCGATCCCAGTCTGGATTCCGATCCCAGTCTGGGACCAGATTCCAGTCTGGGTTCTGATCCCAGTCTGGGACCAGATCCCAGCCTGGGACCAGATCCCAGACTGGGTTCTGATCCCAGTCTGGGACCAGATCCCAGCCTGGGACCAGATCCCAGTCTAGGTCCAGATTCCAGTCTGGATTCAGATCCCAGTCTGGGACCAGATCCCAGTCTGGATTCAGATCCCAGTCTGGGTCCAGATTCCAGTCTGGATTCAGATCCCAGTCTGGGACCAGATCCCAGTCTGGATTCAGATCCCAGTCTGGGTCCAGATTCCAGTCTGGATTCCGATCCCAGTCTGGGACCAGATCCCAGTCTGGGTTCTGATCCCAGTCTGGATTCCGATCCTAGTCTGGGACCAGATCCCAGCCTGGGACCAGATCCCAGTCTAGGTCCAGATTCCAGTCTGGATTCAGATCCCAGTTTGGGACCAGATCCCAGTCTGGGTTCCGATCCCAGTCTGGATTCCGATCCCAGTCTGGGACCAGATTCCAGTCTGGGTTCTGATCCCAGTCTGGGACCAGATCCCAGCCTGGGACCAGATCCCAGACTGGGTTCTGATCCCAGTCTGGGACCAGATCCCAGCCTGGGACCAGATCCCAGTCTAGGTCCAGATTCCAGTCTGGATTCAGATCCCAGTTTGGGACCAGATCCCAGTCTGGGTTCCGATCCCAGTCTGGATTCAGATCCAAGTCTGGATTCAGATCCCAGTCTGGGACCAGATCCCAGTCTGGGACCAGATCCCAGTCTGGGTCCAGATCCCAGTCTGGACTCCGATCCCAGTCTGGATTCAGATCCCAGTCTGGGTCCAGATCCCAGTCTGGATTCAGATCCCAGTCTGGGACCAGATTCCAGTCTGGATTCAGATCCCAGTCTGGGTCCAGATTCCAGTCTGGATTCAGATCCCAGTCTGGATTCAGATCCCAGTCTAGGTCCAGATTCCAGTCTAGGTCCAGATTCCAGTCTGGATTCAGATCCCAGTTTGGGACCAGATCCCAGTCTGGGACCAGATTCCAGTCTGGGTTCCGATCCCAGTCTGGATTCCGATCCCAGTCTGGGACCAGATTCCAGTCTGGGTTCCGATCCCAGTCTGGGACCAGATTCCAGTCTGGATTCAGATTCCAGTCTGGATTCAGATTCCAGTCTGGATTCAGATCCCAGTTTGGGACCAGATCCCAGTCTGGGTTCCGATCCCAGTCTGGATTCCGATCCCAGTCTGGGTCCAGATTCCAGTCTGGATTCAGATCCCAGTCTGGGACCAGATCCCAGTCTGGGTCCAGATTCCAGTCTGGATTCAGATCCCAGTCTAGGTCCAGATTCCAGTCTGGATTCAGATCCCAGTCTGGGACCAGATCCCAGTCTGGATTCAGATCCCAGTCTGGGTCCAGATTCCAGTCTGGATTCAGATCCCAGTCTGGGACCAGATCCCAGTCTGGGACCAGATCCCAGTCTGGGTCCAGATTCCAGTCTGGATTCAGATCCCAGTCTGGGTCCAGATTCCAGTCTGGATTCAGATCCCAGTCTAGGTCTAGATTCCAGTCTGGATTCAGATCCCAGTCTGGATTCCGATCCCAGTCTGGGTCCAGATCCCAGTCTGGATTCCGATCCCAGTCTGGGTCCAGATCCCAGTCTGGATTCATATCCCAGTCTAGGTCCAGATTCCAGTCTGGGTCCAGATCCCAGTCTGGATTCCGATCCCAGTCTGGGTCCAGATCCCAGTCTGGATTCCGATCCCAGTCTGGGTCCAGATTCCAGTCTGGGTCCAGATCCCAGTCTGGACTCCGATCCCAGTCTGGATTCAGATCCCAGTCTGGGTCCAGATCCCAGTCTGGATTCAGATCCCAGTCTAGGTCCAGATTCCAGTCTGGATTCAGATCCCAGTCTGGGTCCAGATTCCAGTCTGGATTCAGATCCCAGTCTGGGACCAGATCCCAGTCTGGATTCAGATCCCAGTCTAGGTCCAGATTCCAGTCTAGGTCCAGATTCCAGTCTGGATTCAGATCCCAGTTTGGGACCAGATCCCAGTCTGGGACCAGATTCCAGTCTGGGTTCCGATCCCAGTCTGGATTCCGATCCCAGTCTGGGACCAGATTCCAGTCTGGATTCAGATCCCAGTCTGGGTCCAGATTCCAGTCTGGATTCAGATCCCAGTCTGGGACCAGATTCCAGTCTGGATTCAGATCCCAGTCTGGATTCAGATCCCAGTCTGGGACCAGATCCCAGTCTGGATTCAGATCCCAGTCTGGGACCAGATCCCAGTCTGGATTCAGATCCCAGTCTGGGTCCAGATTCCAGTCTGGATTCAGATCCCAGTCTGGGACCAGATCCCAGTCTGGATTCAGATCCCAGTCTGGGACCAGATCCCAGTCTGGATTCAGATCCCAGTCTGGGTCCAGATTCCAGTCTGGATTCTGATCCCGGTCTGGGACCAGATCCCAGTCTGGGACCAGATCCCAGTGTGGATTCAGATCCCAGTCTGGATTCAGATCCCAGTCTGGGTCCAGATCCCAGTCTGGGACCAGATCCCAGTCTGGGACCAGATCCCAGCCTGGGACCAGATCCCAGTGTGGATTCAGATCCCAGTGTGGGTCCAGATCCCAGTCTGGGTCCAGATCCCAGTCTGGGTCCAGATCCCAGTCTGGATTCAGATCCCAGTCTAGGTCCAGATTCCAGTCTGGATTCAGATCCCAGTTTAGGACCAGATCCCAGTCTGGGTTCCGATCCCAGTCTGGATTCCGATCCCAGTCTGGGACCAGATTCCAGTCTGGGTTCTGATCCCAGTCTGGGACCAGATCCCAGTCTGGGTTCTGATCCCAGTCTGGATTCAGATCCTAGTCTGGGACCAGATCCCAGCCTGGGACCAGATTCCAGTCTGGATTCAGATCCCAGTTTGGGACCAGATCCCAGTCTGGGTTCCGATCCCAGTCTGGATTCAGATCCCAGTCTGGATTCAGATCCCAGTCTGGGACCAGATCCCAGTCTGGGACCAGATCCCAGTCTGGGTCCAGATCCCAGTCTGGACTCCGATCCCAGTCTGGATTCAGATCCCAGTCTGGGTCCAGATCCCAGTCTGGATTCAGATCCCAGTCTGGGACCAGATTCCAGTCTGGATTCAGATCCCAGTCTGGGTCCAGATTCCAGTCTGGATTCAGATCCCAGTCTGGGACCAGATCCCAGTCTGGGACCAGATTCCAGTCTGGGTTCCGATCCCAGTCTGGATTCCGATCCCAGTCTGGGACCAGATTCCAGTCTGGGTTCCGATCCCAGTCTGGGACCAGATTCCAGTCTGGATTCAGATCCCAGTCTGGGTCCAGATTCCAGTCTGGATTCAGATCCCAGTCTGGGACCAGATCCCAGTCTGGGTCCAGATTCCAGTCTGGATTCAGATCCCAGTCTGGGACCAGATTCCAGTCTGGATTCAGATCCGAGTCTGGATTCAGATCCCAGTCTGGGACCAGATCCCAGTCTGGATTCAGATCCCAGTCTGGGACCAGATCCCAGTCTGGATTCAGATCCCAGTCTGGGTCCAGATTCCAGTCTGGATTCAGATCCCAGTCTGGGACCAGATCCCAGTCTGGATTCAGATCCCAGTCTGGGACCAGATCCCAGTCTGGATTCAGATCCCAGTCTGGGTCCAGATTCCAGTCTGGATTCTGATCCCAGTCTGGGACCAGATCCCAGTGTGGATTCAGATCCCAGTCTGGATTCAGATCCCAGTCTGGATTCAGATCCCAGTCTGGGTCCAGATCCCAGTCTGGGACCAGATCCCAGTCTGGGACCAGATCCCAGTCTGGGACCAGATCCCACTGTGGATTCAGATCCCAGTGTGGGTCCAGATCCCAGTCTGGGTCCAGATCCCAGTCTGGGTCCAGATCCCAGTCTAGGTCCAGATCCCAGTCTGGGACCAGATCCCAGTCTGGATTCAGATCCCAGTCTGGGTCCAGATTCCAGTCTGGATTCCGATCCCAGTCTGGGACCAGATCCCAGTCTGGATTCCGATCCCAGTCTGGGACCAGATCCCAGTCTGGGACCAGATTCCAGTCTGGATTCAGATCCCAGTCTGGGACCAGATCCCAGTCTGGGTCCAGATTCCAGTCTGGATTCAGATCCCAGTCTGGGACCAGATCCCAGTCTGGATTCAGATCCCAGTCTGGGTCCAGATTCCAGTCTGGATTCCGATCCCAGTCTGGGACCAGATCCCAGTCTGGGTTCTGATCCCAGTCTGGATTCCGATCCTAGTCTGGGACCAGATCCCAGCCTGGGACCAGATCCCAGTCTAGGTCCAGATTCCAGTCTGGATTCAGATCCCAGTTTGGGACCAGATCCCAGTCTGGGTTCCGATCCCAGTCTGGGACCAGATTCCAGTCTGGGTTCTGATCCCAGTCTGGGACCAGATCCCAGCCTGGGACCAGATCCCAGTCTGGGTTCTGATCCCAGTCTGGATTCAGATCCTAGTCTGGGACCAGATCCCAGCCTGGGACCAGATCCCAGACTGGGTTCTGATCCCAGTCTCGGACCAGATCCCAGCCTGGGACCAGATCCCAGTCTAGGTCCAGATTCCAGTCTGGATTCAGATCCCAGTTTGGGACCAGATCCCAGTCTGGGTTCCGATCCCAGTCTGGATTCAGATCCCAGTCTGGATTCAGATCCCAGTCTGGGACCAGATCCCAGTCTGGGTCCAGATCCCAGTCTGGGTCCAGATCCCAGTCTGGATTCAGATCCCAGTCTGGGACCAGATTCCAGTCTGGATTCAGATCCCAGTCTGGGTCCAGATTCCAGTCTGGATTCAGATCCCAGTCTGGGACCAGATCCCAGTCTGGATTCAGATCCCAGTCTGGGTCCAGATTCCAGTCTAGGTCCAGATTCCAGTCTGGATTCAGATCCCAGTTTGGGACCAGATCCCAGTCTGGGACCAGATTCCAGTCTGGGTTCCGATCCCAGTCTGGATTCCGATCCCAGTCTGGGACCAGATTCCAGTCTGGGTTCCGATCCCAGTCTGGGACCAGATTCCAGTCTGGATTCAGATCCCAGTCTGGGTCCAGATTCCAGTCTGGATTCAGATCCCAGTCTGGGACCAGATCCCAGTCTGGGTCCAGATCCCAGTCTGGATTCAGATCCCAGTCTGGGTCCAGATTCCAGTCTGGATTCTGATCCCAGTCTGGGACCAGATCCCAGTCTGGGACCAGATCCCAGTGTGGATTCAGATCCCAGTGTGGATTCAGATCCCAGTCTGGGTCCAGATCCCAGTCTGGGACCAGATCCCAGTCTGGGACCAGATCCCAGTGTGGATTCAGATCCCAGTGTGGGTCCAGATCCCAGTCTAGGTCCAGATTCCAGTCTAGGTCCACATTCCAGTCTGGATTCAGATCCCAGTCTGGGTCCAGATTCCAGTCTGGGTTCCGATCCCAGTCTGGATTCCGATCCCAGTCTGGGACCAGATCCCAGTCTGGGTCCAGATCCCAGTCTAGGTCCAGATTCCAGTCTGGATTCAGATCCCAGTTTGGGACCAGATCCCAGTCTGGGACCAGATCCCAGTCTGGATTCAGATCCCAGTCTGGGACCAGATCCCAGTCTGGATTCAGATCCCAGTCTGGGACCAGATCCCAGTCTGGATTCAGATCCCAGTCTGGGTCCAGATTCCAGTCTGGATTCCGATCCCAGTCTGGGACCAGATCCCAGTCTGGATTCCGATCCCAGTCTGGGACCAGATCCCAGTCTGGGTCCAGATCCCAGTCTGGATTCAGATCCCAGTCTGGGACCAGATCCCAGTCTGGGTCCAGATTCCAGTCTGGATTCAGATCCCAGTCTGGGACCAGATTCCAGTCTGGATTCAGATCCCAGTCTGGGACCAGATCCCAGTCTGGATTCAGATCCCAGTCTGGGTCCAGATTCCAGTCTGGATTCCGATCCCAGTCTGGGACCAGATCCCAGTCTGGGTTCTGATCCCAGTCTGGATTCCGATCCTAGTCTGGGACCAGATCCCAGCCTGGGACCAGATCCCAGTCTAGGTCCAGATTCCAGTCTGGATTCAGATCCCAGTTTGGGACCAGATCCCAGTCTGGGTTCCGATCCCAGTCTGGATTCCGATCCCAGTCTGGGACCAGATTCCAGTCTGGGTTCTGATCCCAGTCTGGGACCAGATCCCAGCCTGGGACCAGATCCCAGTCTGGGTTCTGATCCCAGTCTGGATTCAGATCCTAGTCTGGGACCAGATCCCAGCCTGGGACCAGATCCCAGACTGGGTTCTGATCCCAGTCTGGGACCAGATCCCAGCCTGGGACCAGATCCCAGTCTAGGTCCAGATTCCAGTCTGGATTCAGATCCCAGTTTGGGACCAGATCCCAGTCTGGGTTCCGATCCCAGTCTGGATTCAGATCCCAGTCTGGATTCAGATCCCAGTCTGGGACCAGATCCCAGTCTGGGACCAGATCCCAGTCTGGATTCAGATCCCAGTCTGGGTCCAGATTCCAGTCTGGGTCCAGATTCCAGTCTGGATTCCGATCCCAGTCTGGGACCAGATCCCAGTCTGGGTTCTGATCCCAGTCTGGATTCAGATCCCAGTCTGGGTCCAGATTCCAGTCTGGGTCCAGATTCCAGTCTGGATTCCGATCCTAGTCTGGGACCAGATCCCAGCCTGGGACCAGATCCCAGACTGGGTTCTGATCCCAGTCTGGGACCAGATCCCAGTCTGGGACCAGATCCTAGTCTGGGACCAGATCCCAGCCTGGGACCAGATCCTAGTCTGGGACCAGATCCCAGCCTGGGACCAGATCCCAGCCTGGGACCAGATCCCAGTCTGGGACCAGATCCCAGTCTGGATTCAGATCCCAGTCTGGGACCAGATCCCAGCCTGGGACCAGATCCCAGCCTGGGACCAGATCCCAGTCTAGGTCCAGATTCCAGTCTAGGTCCAGATTCCAGTCTGGATTCAGATCCCAGTCTGGGTCCAGATTCCAGTCTGGGTTCCGATCCCAGTCTGGATTCCGATCCCAGTCTGGATTCCGATCCCAGTCTGGGACCAGATCCCAGTCTGGGTCCAGATCCCAGTCTAGGTCCAGATTCCAGTCTGGATTCAGATCCCAGTCTGGGACCAGATCCCAGTCTGGATTCAGATCCCAGTCTGGGACCAGATCCCAGTCTGGGACCAGATCCCAGTCTGGATTCCGATCCTAGTCTGGGACCAGATCCCAGCCTGGGACCAGATCCCAGTCTGGGACCAGATCCCAGTCTGGGACCAGATCCTAGTCTGGGACCAGATCCCAGCCTGGGACCAGATCCTAGTCTGGGACCAGATCCCAGCCTGGGACCAGATCCCAGCCTGGGACCAGATCCCAGTCTGGGACCAGATCCCAGTCTGGGTTCTGATCCCAGTCTGGGACCAGATCCCAGCCTGGGACCAGATCCCAGCCTGGGACCAGATCCCAGTCTGGGACCAGATCCCAGTCTGGGACCAGATCCCAGCCTGGGACCAGATCCCAGTCTGGGTTCTGATCCCAGTCTGGGTTCTGATCCCAGTCTGACTCCCTCTCTCCCTTTAAGATCCAGCTGAAGACCTCCCTCTTTTTGTTCGGGGGTCTGGCCATGCTGCCAGGCTCAGACTGCTGAGGATGATGCACTGAGCTCTTCATCTACCTGCTCCTCATCTTCCACGCAGAAACATGACAGTATTCATAAAAGTGTTCTGATGCTACAGAACCCGATATCATGAGAGAACCTGGACTGTCCAAACCAATCCTCTTGTTCACATGTTCACCTCCAGCTTTCAAGTCGAGATTCATCTTGTAATCTCACACAAACACGAACAGATTCATAATCCTGGCGTTCCAACGGATACGAGGGGCGAGTTGCAGTGATACGTACGCAGACACCTTGCCAACAGCAAGTACATACAGATGACATGACCAGACAAATGATGTTTAGAAATATGATGTTGAGCATTTCTTGCTTTCTTTAAAAAGCATTTGGGAAAAATTTTAAAACAGCTTTAAACTTCACGGATCCAGCTCATTATTTAGTCCCTAATGCCAAAGCATGTAATCCTGGAGATTACGCGTCCCTTACAGACACAATTAAATACTTTAAACCTGCGTAATAAAGATGAATTTCTCTTAGAACAGATCAGGGAGAAAAGGAAGAGCAGTTCAGATCTGAGCTCCTCATGGACCTGGTTCCATTGTATGGACTCAGTTTCAAACCCGGTCGACTATAATCTGAAGAACATTCAGATGATCCAGAAAAGCTGTTGCTATTCCATTCAGGTGCTTTATGTTGGTTGGGAAGCAGTGAAAAGACCTGAAGCAGTCGTAGAGCTCAGATCAGAACTGGTTCTGTGTTGGTGGAAACTCCATCAGTTTTATATCTCAGCTCTATTTTTCCAGATTTATCTGGATCAGAGCATTTTGTTGTTACCGAAGGAGGAGGTTCCACTGGCAGGACTTCTGCTGCTGCAACTTTGCCTTTGTCTTCCTCAGCCGCACCTCCTCCTGCTCCTCCCGCTCCTCCTCCTGCAGATGGCTTCCCGTCCTTCCCTCCAGCTTTTCCTGCTTTAGCATCTTTCACAGGTTTGATCGTTCGGCTGAGTTTGGACTCGGAGCCCGTCCCCCCTGCCAGGATCTCCACGGCCAGCTCCAGGTAGACTCGACCCCTGACACCACAATCACACCGCGGGGAGTAGCTCATCACCACACTTCCTCTCAATAAGAACACATGTAAAAAAAAAAAAAAAAAGATCTTCTTGAGCATGAACCTGAAGGACACGCCCTCGCCGATGCCCTCATTAAGCTCCGCCCCATCGTCACCCAGGGAGAAGTTCCGGGCCGAGCCATACAGGTTGATCCACGCTGGACCGAATGTTGGTAAAAACCCTGAAGGCAGCGTGAGACAGAAGAAGGTTCATCATCATCATCACCACCAGCCTCATGTTCGTTCCCAGTTTCACCAGTTCACTTCATCTCTCCTCACCTCTGTCACCATCCTGCTCGTTGGAGATACGTCTCAGGTCAAAGTAGTGGGTTCCTATGGCAACATCACTCATGCTTCCCTCGTCCCAGACCTACGAGGAATCAGGATTACAGGATTGTACTTCTTATTTGACGTATAACTGTGTGACAGAAACGGTCGGACCTGGATCTTCAGTCTCTGACACAAAGGTGGAAACATCTCGGTGAAGACGATCTGCTCGTTCCAGACTGGATCTGCGGTGGACCTCTGAGTGGACGTACGGCCCTGAAAGAGACAGAACAGGTGCACCAGTAAGATAAACCAGCTGGTTCTACATGAATCTACACACTTCAAGCTCATTTTTAATCTAATTTCTACAGTCAGGTGGAATTTAAATATGGGAGACTGAACAGACTGGCTGTGATGGCGTGGCGAGCCTTCCAGGGTCTAGACCTGCCTTTCGCCCAAAGACTGTTGGGATAGGCTCCAGCTTCCCCACAACCCTTCAACAGACTAAGTGGTTAGGATGATGAATGGATGAACAGACTGGTTGGAGATGAAAAGAGGTCCAGTCAGCACTGGTTCCAATTCTCATGGTGATGAGGTGGAACGGAGATTCTCATGGTGATGAGGTGGAACGGGAGATTCTCATCATGATGAGGTGGAACGGAGATTCTCATGGTGATGAGGTGGAACGGGAGATTTTCATGGTGATGAGGAAGAACGGAGATTCTCATGGTGATGAGGTGGAACGGGAGATTTTCATGGTGATGAGGAAGAACGGGAGATTCTCATGGTGATGAGGTGGAACGGGAGATTCTCATCATGATGAGGTGGAACGGGAGATTCTCATGGTGATGAGGTGGAACGGGAGATTTTCATGGTGATGAGGTGGAACGGGAGATTCTCATGGTGATGAGGTGGAACGGGAGATTCTCATCATGATGAGGTGGAACGGGAGATTCTCATCATGATGAGGTGGAACGGGAGATTCTCATCATGATGAGGTGGAACGGGAGATTCTCATGGTGATGAGGTGGAACGGGAGATTCTCATGGTGATGAGGTGGAACGGGAGATTTTCATGGTGATGAGGTGGAACGGGAGATTCTCATGGTGATGAGGTGGAACGGGAGATTCTCATCATGATGAGGTGGAACGGGAGATTCTCATCATGATGAGGTGGAACGGGAGATTCTCATCATGATGAGGTGGAACGGGAGATTTTCATGGTGATGAGGTGGAACGGGAGATTCTCATCATGATGAGGTGGAACGAGAGATTCTCATCATGATGAGGTGGAACGGGAGATTCTCATCATGATGAGGTGGAACGGGAGATTTTCATGGTGATGAGGTGGAACGGGAGATTTTCATGGTGATGAGGAAGAACGGAGATTCTCATGGTGATGAGGTGGAACGGGAGATTTTCATGGTGATGAGGAAGAACGGGAGATTCTCATGGTGATGAGGTGGAACGGAGATTCTCATGGTGATGAGGTGGAACGGGAGATTTTCATGGTGATGAGGAAGAACGGAGATTCTCATGGTGATGAGGTGGAACGGGAGATTTTCATGGTGATGAGGAAGAACGGGAGATTCTCATGGTGATGAGGTGGAACGGGAGATTCTCATCATGATGAGGTGGAACGGGAGATTCTCATGGTGATGAGGTGGAACGGGAGATTTTCATGGTGATGAGGAGGAACGGGAGATTCTCATGGTGATGAGGTGGAACGGGAGATTCTCATCATGATGAGGTGGAACGGGAGATTCTCATCATGATGAGGTGGAACGGGAGATTCTCATGGTGATGAGGTGGAACGGGAGATTCTCATGGTGATGAGGTGGAACGGGAGATTCTCATGGTGATGAGGTGGAACGGGAGATTCTCATCATGATGAGGAGGAATGGGAGATTCTCATCATGATGAGGTGGAACGGGAGATTCTCATGTTGATGAGGTGGAACGGGAGATTCTCATGGTGATGAGGTGGAACGGGAGATTTTCATGGTGATGAGGTGGAACGGGAGATTCTCATGGTGATGAGGTGGAACGAGAGATTCTCATGGTGATGAGGTGGAACGAGAGATTCTCATGGTGATGAGGTGGAACGAGAGATTCTCATGGTGATGAGGTGGAACGAGAGATTCTCATGGTGATGAGGTGGAACGGGAGATTCTCATGGTGATGAGGTGGAACGGGAGATTCTCATCATGATGAGGAGGAACGGGAGATTCTCATGGTGATGAGGTGGAACGGGAGATTCTCATCATGATGAGGAGGAACGGGAGATTCTCATGGTGATGAGGTGGAACGGGAGATTCTCATGGTGATGAGGTGGAACGGGAGATTCTCATGGTGATGAGGTGGAACGAGAGATTCTCATGGTGATGAGGTGGAATGGGAGATTCTCATGGTGATGAGGTGGAATGGGAGATTCTCATGGTGATGAGGTGGAACGGGAGATTCTCATGGTGATGAGGTGGAACGGGAGATTCTCATGGTGATGAGGTGGAACGGGAGATTCTCATGGTGATGAGGTGGAACGGGAGATTCTCATCATGATGAGGTGGAACGGGAGATTCTCATCATGATGAGGTGGAACGGGAGATTCTCATGGTGATGAGGTGGAACGGGAGATTCTCATCATGATGAGGTGGAACGGGAGATTCTCATCATGATGAGGTGGAACGGGAGATTCTCATGGTGATGAGGTGGAACGGGAGATTCTCATCATGATGAGGAGGAACGGGAGATTCTCATCATGATGAGGAGGAACGGGAGATTTTCATGGTGATGAGGTGGAACGGGAGATTCTCATCATGATGAGGTGGAACGGGAGATTCTCATGGTGATGTGGTGGAACAGGAGATTCTCATCATGATGAGGTGGAACGGGAGATTCTCATCATGATGAGGTGGAACGGGAGATTCTCATCATGATGAGGTGGAACGAGAGATTCTCATGGTGATGAGGTGGAACGGGAGATTCTCATCATGATGAGGTGGAACGGGAGATTCTCATGGTGATGAGGTGGAACGGGAGATTCTCATCATGATGAGGTGGAACGGGAGATTCTCATGGTGATGAGGTGGAACGGGAGATTCTCATCATGAGGTGGAACGGGAGATTTCTTTATTCCTGATGTAAACATGTTTATTTCTGCTGTGAAATTGGTCTTTTTAACATGGGAGTCTATGGGGATTCTCTCTGTTGTGGAGCCCCTAGTGGATGAAGGGGGGAACTGAAATTCAGAGCACTTTTGCACTGGCTTAACTTTTAACCGCTGGAGGTTGCCACTTGGTCCGGCCCAGTTCTGGAAGGTGGACCGGATAGTGACTTTATGAAGTTACAGAGAAGCTTCCTGACTGATTGTGACATATAAATAATTCGTCTCACCACTTGTTTGAAGAAGCTGACCACAACGTAAGGGTCAATGAGAGCTGTGTTGTCTCCTATGAAAGCCTTGGTGACGTTGGCCATAATGCTGGAGTTGTTCCTGGGGAGGCCTTCAGCTCGGTACACCTTCACACAGAAACGAGCCCACGGCCGCTCAGAGGGAAACCCGTCAGGAATCAGCAGGTTCCTGTCGACAACGGCAAAGTGAATGCGACTATTTCGCAGGCCAAACATCATTACAAAGATAAACAGGTGTCCTACTTGTCTATCTGCTCTTCAGCGTCGCTGGCTTTCTGTCCTGGCTGCATGGCGTCCCCCTTCGCTGAGACACTGATATCACACTTCACATACCCTTTGACTCCAGTGGTGATGTCTCCAGGACTGGTCAACATGGCCCACTTATTAATGAACTGATGGCCTGAGGAATCCAGGACAGATAATGATCACCCAACAAGTGGTTTAATGTTTATTAACCAGAGTCAAAACTGGACATCACTGGCTCCCAATGTAACCTCGCTGGTTAAAGACCAGTCTTTTCACCAAACATCCAGCTTTAGTTTAACAAACCAAGGCGGCTGGCTTCTGGATTAGTTAGAAAACCTGTAAGAAGATCAGACTGGGATCTGAGGTGAACCTGGCTGTTTATAGACCGTCCACACGTCCAGCTTAAAGGAGCCCACACAGAAAGTCCTTAGCATCTTCGAGTGAACCACCTGGAAAAAGAAGAGACAGATTGTGAAGCTGAAACCAGTTTGTAAAGCAAATAAAACCAGTTAAATCCAAAGTGAATCAGAATAAAAGTCCAAACTTTCAGCTGTTTTTACCCACCGTCAGCGTGATGACTTTGTCAAAGAAGACCTCTTTGTGGGCAAAGAAGTCAAACACAAAATACTGTGAAAAGAAAAGATGTGGAAAACGATGAGATACGGGAGTCAAACTGATATAAACGTGACATTACAGGTGGGTTTCATAAGTCATCCTCAGGGGTTTTTACCTCATTGTAAAAAGGAGCATTGGTTCCCTCTTTGACTGATGTCTGTTTCTTCTCATCGCTGATCTCGATCACAACGCTGGGGTCGATGTTTTCCCCCACAAGCTGTCGAGCTTCTGTGATGTTGATGGCAATCTATGAAACAGAATAAGTTACCTTACTTACCAGGCGCTAATCACAGTTACAGATAAAAATAAACCTTCCATATGTAAAGTTCATCTAGCTAGCTAGCTGGAAAGTTAGCTTAAAAATATTTTTGAATTTGTTCGCTAATATATACTCTTTTATTAGCTAACTACCAAAATAATTAAAATTTAATTTAGCTTTCTAGCTAGCTGAAGCTAGCCTAAATGTTGTTTTAGTTACTGAGCTAGCTAATGTATTTAGCTGGCTAGCTAGCCAAACAAATGCATAAATATTTAAGCTATCTTTCTAAAAGCAGTGAAGGAGAGTCTGTACCACACACTTATTTAATAACTGTGAAGTTTATTCTGTGGCGGATACCTGGAAACTCTGTGGTTTCCCTTCACCGTCCTGGATGCGAGTTTTCAGTTTAGCCCTGTAGGAATTTTACAGCATAGTTCAGCATTTCATGACACGTCTTTTCTATTTAAGTTTCATGATAAAAAAAAACAAACCCACAGTTATTTAACAGTTTAAGATTCCAATCAAACTCTGCCATTAACAACTGAACAATGAATCATGACAAACAAACATTTCAGTTCAGTGTTGCTAGGTTCTCAGTAAGAAAGGTAGCTATTGGTTGTCCTAAAAGTCGCTAAATGACATCATCGCTTAATTTGCATAATGAAAATAGTACAGCTGTAATGGACGACCATAGACCGTATATGAAATCTTTATATACAGTCTTTGTGGACGACGCAGTGGAGTAGAATAATGTCGAAAGGCTAATAATGCGTATGCTGCAAAATCTCGTCCCATAGATGATTTACAAGAATTGCCAGTTAGCCATGTTACGTTGTTTCAGGATTCTCCGCTGGTTTTCGAAGTCCTTCTCCCTCATGTCTCTTTGTAGTTCCTACTCTGCATTTTGCTGTTTGCCGTCAAGCATGGAGGTTCTATTTTTCTCTGCATCCCCTCCTCCATTCACCATCTTGACCTAAACTGAGCTGGTCACATGACCCTCTACATCCCGCCTGGTGACATTTAAATGCCAAAGAAGAGTTTTTATTGCGATGTTTAGGCGTAGCGCAGTTCTAGAGATGATGGGAACACAGCTTGGGTGGTGTTATGGCTGAAACGTGCCTCCTGAAACCAGCTGCTGTGACCACAGCTGCAGAGACATGCTGATGAAGGACCTGTTGTTACGAGCTTCGCAGTGTGTTAACGCTTCCTACCTCTTACTGTCTGGTATTATTCTGGTTCTGACTTCAGGCTGATCCTCAGCGTTTTCTCCCTCCTGCAAAAGGGATGCTTCAGGTGACACCTCCACTTCAGGGTCTGCACACAAAACAAAAACAAGCACACATCCTGGAAGTTGTGCAGTCAGTCAACAAAGCTTCTGAATAAACGAAGGGATGTCAGCGAGTAACGACATCCTGCTCAAGCAGAAATTATCAAGCTGCCTGAAAAATACATCAAATCTTTTTATCAGACTTTTATAAGCTACACAGGAATGATGATGTGATCCAAATGAGCCATAACGGCTGTTTGGTGTTGACATGTTGAATGTTTGACAAGGGTTTGTCTCAGTGAGACGACAGGAAAAACCTCCACCCAGGTCCAGATGTGCGTGTGTGTGTGTTTGCTTTCCAGGCCTTACCCACAGCTCCCTTGTTTGCCAAGACCAGGTCTGCATTGTCTCTCTTCTTCTTCTTCACTTTGAGTCCAAATATCTTCTTCCTTTCCTTTCTGCTCAAACAAACAGGAAGTTTTTCTTCAGAACAACTGAGATGCAACTAAAGGTTTAACTAAAGACAACTGAAGGTAAAAGTTTCTGTCCTGCTAATGGAGCAACATGAATAAGCAAAATGCATTTGTGGGATGAGCAGCACATTGAGTTGTTGCTCATGTAGCAGCTGACAAGACAGTGAAGAGAAGAAAAGGAGCCAAAGAGACACCAGATAGAAAGAAACAGCATCGGCTGTTCAGTCTAAACAGGAAAACCAGACGATCAGCTGCTCCACCTGCAGGGAAACAGAAAACATCCTGCATCGTCTGCAAGACCACAAGCCTTCGGAGAGCGCAGACCTCCACCAGGCAATGTTTTTGTTTGGTCATTCTGATGGCAAAACAATCCCCGTCTTTTCAGAGTGAAAAACTCCCAGGATTCATTCGGCGATCCAGATTAACCCCAAAATCTCATCACTTGTTCCTTTTTCCATTTCATCAAAATCCTTCCAGAAATTTCTGAGTCGAAACCAAAGCCGACATTCATCAGGAGCACCAATAGAAAGATAAGCTGGGGAAAAACAATTTACAATTATTAACTATAAACCACAGCGAGGTCAGACCGCCATCTAGCAGCCGAGGTTCTGGTCCTATATCCCTCTTATATGGAACCACCATCAGATTCCAAATCCATTGATGATAAATCTACAGTGTCTTCACTACATTGTGGGGGTTTGTTGCATGTTTGTTCTCTTGCAGAATATTGTTCCTGTTCTGGACATTTATTGTGAAAAATACTGACAAATTACATACTGAAAATGGTTCTTTACAATCCTTTACAATATTCCTGCATCCAGATGCTGATCTGGATCTAAGTTAGACCAGGACCCATCCTCAGAGACACACCATGTAGATCCCTCCAGGAGGTTTTATGTAAAGTTGCAAACAAAACAGCTGTCAGGATTTCCATCAAATAAGCAGGAATCCCCATAAAACTTTACAACTTCAAACAGAGTCCAGATTGAAAAACTTTTACCAACGTAAACTTTCACTCTTCACATGCAGCCTGACGGCTGCCAACATAGACTTCTATCAGAAGCAGATCCACAATGCTCCCAACACACGGCAGCTGTTCATGGCCTTTAACTGTCTTCTTTCTCCAGCAGCTGCTCAGCCTCCCGCCACGCTGACTGCAGACATGTTGGCTTCCTGTTTTACTGAAAAGGTTGCTACCATCAGGAATCACTTCTCTGAGCCTGACCAGCTCAGTCCACCACATCCAGCTAGTGGTGCCTCACTTTGCTCTTTCTGCCCTCTGAATGAGGACCAAGTCTCTAAACTTCTAGTCAACTCTAAAGCCACTAGCTGTCCTCTGGATCCGGTCCCTACCGACATCCTGCAGAGCATTTTACCTCCAATCAATCTGCAGTGACCCATATTATCATCTCCTCTCTGGAATCCGCTGTCTTTCCCTCTGTCTTCCAGCAAGCTCGGGTCACCCCGCTGCTGAAGAAACCCACACTCAACCCAGTCCAGGTTGGAAACTGCCGGCTGGTCCCACTGGTGCCGTTCATGTCCACACTACTGGAGCGGGTCGTCTTCAGTCTCCCAGTTCCTCCATGATAGAAACCAGTTAGATCCACATCAGTCTGGCTTCACTCCACTGGAACTGGTCTCCTGCCTGCTACTGGTTCCCTCCGGCTTGCCAGTTCTGGTCCTGCTGGACCTGTCTGCTGCTTTTGACACAGTGAACCATCAGATTCTCCTCTCCACTCTCTGAGCTCGGCATCTCTTCAGAGTATCCTGGTGAGGAGAAGTGTCCAGCTCACATGAAAACAGGGGAGCCTCAGGGTCGGTGCTCGGCCCTCTTCTCTTCTCACTATCCACCTCCTCACTTGGTGCAGTCATAAGTTCTCACGGCTTCTCCTACCACTGTAATGCTGATGACACTCAGCTTTTCCTCTCCTTCCCACCAGATAAAATAAATTGATTTAAAATCATTTTAACAAAACAATTGAACTATATTTTAATATTATTCACATTGTTTCAACAGAAAATTAAGTTTATCTAAAAGTAATATGATACATGAAATATTACAGACTAAGCAATAATCTGCAGTAAAATATTAAAATCCATGATCCGTCAGCATTTTGACATCTGATTGGCTGCCATAGTCATGTGACAGAAAAAAAACAGTTTCAGCTCCAACATCATTTTACTGCCTAAAACTCTCAGCATTTCGACAAAACTAAACCAGACCATAAACAGACTGAACGCGTAGTTTGGTCTGGAAATAAATGATAATAAAATAAAGTTCAGTTTGAGCTCACCTCGGTTTGGAGTCCATTTCTATCCAGATGATGGAGGATCTGTTCGCAGCTCTGTGTGGATGGCACTGCAACAGCGAGCCAAAGGAAAGACGACTAAGAGCCGGAGAAACTGTTTGTTCAGAGTGACGAAGTCAAGCTGACGGTGTTCGTCCTCACGGTTTCACTTCATCTGCAACAGCAGCAGCTCCAAACATGCTTCCAGATTAGATCTGTCAGCTTAGATATTTATTGTTATCTGTCATCACTGATGATTCAGTTTAGATTAAAGTTATGCATACTAGAAGATATTTTAGAATAACAACAATAATAATAATAAATAAATAATGTCTGTGCTGATTTACAGGATGATGGAGGGACTACAGGCTTGTTTACTCTGCTAGGATACGTGTGCTGACTGACAGTCTGGTGAACAGGATGTATGAAAGTGGCGTTAACTAACCCGCCTCTGGTAAACAGAGCAGCTCCCGCCCTGTCAGAGCATCATGCTCACTTTAACTGAACCTACAGCTGTTTCTGTGTGCATCCACATGGAAACTGCCTCAACAGCTGGGTCGGTGATCTCAGCTTAAGCTCTGGTTGTAAATTCTCTGCCTGTTTGGCAATCGTAGAACTGTCAAAATGTTCCTAATGCAGTCGTGCAGGCCTGGAGTGGAGCTGCTGAGGGGTTTGTCCAAAGGAGGCTGGAAATGTTCCAGTTTTCTCTGACTAATGTATTCTGTATGTCAGAGTTTAACTTGTTAGTTTATTTAATCAGTTTGTCCATTTCCAAAAAACAATCAAGTAAAACAAAATAGGCAGAAGCAAAGCTTGTACGCCTAAGTAGAGTTACCTTAAATGATAAAAACAACAAAAGCAGATGCATTACATACACAATGTGTGAGTTTTATGACTTAAACAGAATTTAAGAATTACAATTTTTTACCTCATTACTGAATTTATTCCACAGTTGAACCTGAAAAGACAAGCATCTCTGTTTCACCCCTTTCCTAGATTTTGGAACAATAAACTGTCTCTAAAGTTATATTTAGTCTGCTGAAGCTTAAAGTAATTTTGGACACCTTCTGGAAGAACATTTTGTTTAGCCCTAAACATAACTTGTATTCTCTTATAGTAATCTATATCATCAAATTTCACGAGTTTTGATTTAATAAATAATGGATGTGGATGATCATATTATCCAACATTATTTATCAAGTGTATGGCATGTTTTTGAAATAGAATAATGAACAACTTTTTATTTTTTTCAATAACTATGAACAAGAACGCATCTTTTATCCTGGTCAAGGTTAAACTGATAATGACAATACTACTACTACTAATAATAATAATAATCAAATTAATAATTAATAATCGGATGGATGGATGGACAGACAGATGGATAGATGGATGATGGACGGATGGACAGACCGATGGACGGACCGATGGAACAATGGATGGACGGACGGATGGATGGATAGATGGACAGATGGATGGATGGATGGAACGATGGATGGACAGGCAGACGGACAGATAGAACGATGGTTGGATAGATTGACAGACGGATGGACGGATGGACAGAAAGACGATTGGACGGATGGATGGTCGAATGGACAGACAGATGGATAGATGGACGGACGGACGGATGGATGGATGGTCAGACAAACAGACAGATGGATGGACAGACGGACGGACGGACAGATGGATGGACAAAGGGGTTTGTTATATCACCGTTAGGTTTTCACCAACACTGCTACTTTGATTTTCCCTATCCTGGTTTTTGCCTGGTCTTATTTTCCCTTATTCCTTATTTTTTTCAGGATGAGAACCATTGTTACGATAAGAATAATGAAGACAATTGACCACAAAAACATATAAATATTGTGACCTAAAGTAGATTGTTTATTAATTTGTCATAAGTTTCTAGAAATGTTTGACTCAAGTTTGAGTTTGAAAATTAATGTAAAATTTAGATAATACTTCTTACTGTTGTGTTTCAACACTGGTTCAAAGGGAATCCCGGCGTAGTCGACCATGGATGGGAGAAAGACGTCAGGTCCTCTGAAATTCTCTTGTTGAGGTTCTTAGGATGAATCTGTGGATTCAGTTGGCCAACTCGTCAATCCCCAATCTGGGTGGACGGAAGCAGGATCCCGGACAAGCCCCCAAGAAATTGTGGTGGAAATACTCAGTCTTGATAAGTTGTAATAAATCTGAGTCAACTGTCTTCTTACAACTAGTATTTTATTACAAACAAATGCAAGCACACATAGAAGCTAAAGAGATATCGCTCTCTTGGACCATGGGCAACTCCTGGTGAGAGGCGCCTGGAAAAAGGTCCAGCCCTTCTCGTGGGTAACCATGCATCGAGGTGGGTTAGGGTTAGGGTGATGGTCCAAGTAGGGTCCATGAAGCCCTTTTGCTCTCGTTCTCCATCCCCCATCTTTCTCCATGTGTGGTTTGTTAATACTGCTTTAGTCTGGAAACTTCAGTGTGCAGTGATAGATAAAGTGAACTGTTGTTAGCCAACATTAGCTAGTGTTAGCTGCCGTTAGCTTCAGGTGGTGCTTGAGACCCAAATATGATTGAGAATCACTGGTCACTAGCAACATGAGTAAAATGGATTTATTCCTACTGCAGGCTTTTCTGTCAGCATGTGAAATGACAGGAAAACATTAAAGTCTTGCAGAACATTCATTTCTAAGGTACGAGGAGCAGCTTTTCCTCAAAATGGATAACATACAAAACCTCTCTTAAAATCATGTACAGTTAAAAAATATCCAGATGTGCATCTCAGCTCTTCCTTCTGAGAGTGAAACAGGACAGTTGTATCTTTTCAATTCGCGTCCCTGGTGCTGGACAGGATGGAAACCTTTAACATTCCCAATGACCTCTATTCGTCCAGTTTTACATCGTCCTCAGTCTTCAAAGGAAAGTTGCCGATAAATGTCTGAAAAAGACAGAAGAAGTAAAATCAGAATCCGCTTTATTTGTCATTGAGCCAGCGTCCCGGCACAACAAAATGATTCCAGTACGACCCAACCAAGATCAGACGAAACAACATCCATGTGATGTAAATGGGATCAGGCAGACTGAGGCAGCAGCCACAGAGCGGGGCGCCTTTTAATGCAGGATGAGGGAAACATTACATGAGGAACGAATATGCTATTTTACTGTCATGTGGTGGAAATGACATTTGTCCAGGTGGCCTGTAATGAGTCTGACCCCCTGCATTAACTTCTGCTTGCATCGCCGTGTTGGACTTTTGCTTTAACCCGCTCATTTGTTCCATTAATCGATGACCCAACATGACATCTTCGTTTTCCATTTTTGCTATTTTTATGACATAAAGTTGTTTTTGTCAACTTTGAATCAAACGTGACAAAAAGACGGAACAGGAGACGATTCCTCATGTATGCCAACAGGAGAGAAGCTGAAACGATGCTAAAGCGGCGTCCACATTACACCAGATGAACCGCCTTGGAAATGCGGGGATTTATTGGACCTGGTGGAGCTTGTCCTGGTGTTTGGTTCGGGAACATCTGGACTGATGTGGGAGCAGCAGAGGGACATGCTGACAGAAGTAAAGGTCTGCTGTGGATCTCTTCAGCCTCATGTCAGACATGACGTCACGGTGCCAGCATCAGTCCAGCACTGAGCGGGTCAGAAAGTGGATGGAAGTGGTTTCATATTTCATGTCTACCTTTTAATACAAAACAAATTCACACCATTTTCATTTGGGGGTAAAAAGGTATCGGAAATGATACAAAGAGAAAGTACTAAGAATCAGCGGTGTGGTATCAAGCATAAAAATGTTGGTATCATCCCTCCGTATGAAAGAATCTGGCGGCGATATGTTGAGGTCATAATCTGCCGTTCACGTTCACTTAGGAGAATTTGAACAGATAACATTACATGTAAAACCACCTTCAAGGTATTTATTCCACGACCTCAGTGTCACATGATCATGGTAGCCAATCACAGGGCACGATTAGGATGATGCTGGTCTGAGTGAAGATGCTTTCTTTAATCTTTATGGTCTGAGTTTTATTCACCCTGTGATAAAGAATCAGCGCAGGATGAAAAATCAGATACTTTTCCTGAAAGGGGCAAAATAATTCAGTAAATATCAATAAAAAGTAACGTAAAAGGATCCCTGCTGGACACCGTGGACAGCTTGTTCTTTTTTTTGCAAACAAATAAATAAATAAAAAATAAAAATGAAACTTTTGCATTATTAATCCTTAAAACTCCAGAACATTTTTTTCCTGTTTTATATAAAACTATATGTAAAATCTGAATCTTTTCCTCCCAGTCAGCCTGCAGACGTGACGTTTCCATGGAAACGTGATGTGACGTGCTGCTCCTGCTTGGGCCGTCAGTTTCAGCTCTCTGATTGGTGGAAAGTCTGACAGGAAGTGTCTTCATCATCATGTCCAGGTGAAAATAGAGGTCTCTTAGCAACATGGTAGTGATGGTGATAAAGATGTGATAAATAATGGTGGATTTACCATCCATCAGCTACTCGCTGCCCTTCCTGATGATGACACCCACCCGGTGTCACGGAGAGGAATCGACCCTGGCACCCATTTAGGGTTCATGTCTGGTCATTAAAAGGCTCAATGTGTTGCTTGGTCATTTTTGCTGTAATCATTGTGTTCCCTATTGTCTTCTTTAATCAATCTGCTTCGCCTCTTGTTAACCTCACTGTGGCAACCACCCCTCTGCCTCTCCCTACAGCGCCTCCTTTATCCCGTGGTCGCCGGGTGTCTAGGTGGATTTCGATAAGCAAGCCCTTCCACTCTTATACCCTGATTGGCGTTCTTCAGAGCCCCTGTTCGGGCTCTTCCTCCTCCATGTTTGAGACGTCTGCGCCTTATGTGTGTTACAATACCCTTTCATTTTCTGCTACGGTGTCTTCCTCTGTCCTCTCTCCGGTTCTTTGAGATGCGCGGTGATCAGTGCACTGGTTACCAGTGGTATTTGTCTGACTCCACTTGGGGGACCGTTTTTTCCTATACTGGGACTAACTGGTCTCCTTCCTCCTACATGGATAATGAGAATTCTCGCAGGTGGTCTTGTGTGTTGAAATTGGACCTTACTTAGACTACACTGGTGTTCACGTTTAACACAACTTCTGAACCCCTTTTACAGCATCCTCCTTCTAGCTGGTATTGGGGTGACACTTTTAATGACTCCTGTTATCATATGAGGTTCATAAGAGAGCTCTCGAGACCTCATGCTCGCAACATCTGCACATGATCAATAATCTGAACAGAAAACAGTTAATTTATAGATTTATTTCTCATCGGATCAATTCCACGACAAAGTTGTATCAAATTGGTTGAGGAGCGGATGCAGACCACTGAAGAAGCAGCCTCGGAGATGCTAAAGCTATATGTGAAGCTAGATAAGAAGCTAACCGACATGGAGTGTCACAGCAGACGTCAAAACCTAAGAATTTAGTACCCAAAGAGGCTGAAAAAGATTCTGCTGATACGCTGTTTGTTGATAAACTTCTCAGAGATGGTCTGCAACTCTCCGAAGGTGTACAAGATTTACAAATCGAAAGGGCTCATCGCTCATTAGGCCCCCCAGCACCAGCGGGCACATCGCCTCGCTCCATTGTAGTCAAGTTTTTGAGTTATAAAACAAAAGAGATGTTGCTACATAAAGCTTGGCAAGCAAAGGGGTTCAAATGGAAAGACCGTCACATAAACCACGACTCTCCGCCAGCTATCATTGCTAAACGGAGAGAGTATGCTGAGATTTGAAAAATACTAAAAGAAAAACACGTGAAGTTTCAAACTTTACACCCAGCAAGACTACATGTGATTCACAATGATGGCACTATAGTATATGAAACACCCGTCGAGGCAACCGAGGACCTTGTGAAAAGAAGCTACGTGATCAAGTCAACACCAGCGCCAACAGTGACATCGCTTACGATGCGGATAAAGTTGCTGTCCTGGACTCGAATGGGCCAGCTACTTGAGACACCACCCAAGATCACACCTACAAAGAGAAGCTTCGTAGGTTCAGGAGAGACACGTCGAGCACAACCACTGATTGAAAGTTAGAACTGGCCAAGTAATGTGTCCTGTATGAATAATGTCATTAATGAATCAGCGATAACTGCGATATTTTGTATGTACGGGTTCTGGGGCAGAGCTCTCAATTTCTATGCTAACCAGTAAGGATCCCCTTAACTGAAGGGTTTTTGCCTTAAAGCGCCCTTTTGGGCTAGTAAGGGTTTAATAGCTAGACCCCTGCATAAGAAGTCACTTTTTGTGTTTTTTTGTTTTGTTAATGGGTGTTTTGTTTTTGCTTTATTTTGTGGTTCATACCCTGCTGTTCTGTGCAGAGAAAGGAAGAGTACCATTTACTATGTGTTATTAATAATTTGTACCATAATATGTCAACCAGACCTTTAAAATTTGTGTCACTTAATATAAATGGCATGCTTAACCCAATTAAGAGATCAAGAATGCTATCGCAGTTGAAAAGAAATAAGGTCCAGATAGCATACATACAAGAATCCCATCTTGGTGACATTGAACATGCCAAATTAAATAAAATGGGATTAACAAAAGTTTTTTTCTTCATATAGCTCAGGCAGGCGCAGAGGAGTGGCGATTTTGTTGAACAGTACAGAAAATTTTGAATACATATCAGAACATAAAGATAGTGAAGGACAATACATTATAATAGGTAAAACTGAAGGAACTTTAGTGACTTTGCTCAATGTTTATATCCCTCCAGGTAGTGACTGGTAATTCTATAAACATATACTCAAAACCATGTCAACAAAGAGTCAAGACCTTTTAATATGTGTGTGTGTGTGTGTCCCAAAATAGATAGCTCCAATGGCCAACCTGATGTTAAAAAAATTAATTAAAAAATGAGCAGTTACATGAAGGAAGTGGGAATACTAGATGTATGGAGGGAAAATAACCTGACTTTTCGTGACTATACTCATTATTCTGGGACACACAATGTCTATTCTAGAATAGACTTGTTCTTGATGTTAAAAAGTGATATATTTAGATTAGTCCAGTGCAACATTGGTACATGCATGTTCTCAGACCACAACCCTTTATAACTGTCATTGGACCTTAATAATAAAAATTAAATCTACTCTTTGGAAATTGAATTTGAATATTTTAAATTACAAACATATTAAGGACAAACTGAAGTTTGAAAATTATTTGTATCTAAAGTATAATGATAATGGTGGCAGTGCTTTGGGGAAAAATAATTGCGGTTTCATCAAGCGTAAAGAAACTTAAAAAACAGAAAATATTAGATCTGGAAGCTAAACTTAAGAAGCTACAAAAGGAACAATCTACGTCCTTACAGGAATCACTTAAAATAAAAATTCTCACCGTGAAGAAGGAGATAAATGATCTAAACACAGACGATATTCAGAAAAAACTACTTTTTACTAAGCAACAATACTACGATTCGGGGGGAAGGCTTTAAAACTGTTATCATACAGATTAAGGAAACAACAAGCAGAAAGAACAATTAATAAAATCAAACATCCAATAACAAATCAGATAGAAACCAGTCCAGAAAAAAATTAAACAATGTTTTGAAGAATATTATCGCAAACTATATTCTCAACCTCACCTAAGAAGTACAAACAAAATTGATTCATTTTTAGCTTCGTTAAACTTACCTAAAGTTACAAACGACCAGAACAAGAAATTATCATCCAAAATAACCAAAGAAGAAATTTTATTAGCAATGAGAAGATTACAAAATGGAAAGGCCCCTGGAGCTGATGGTTTTAATTCAGAATGGTATAAGATTATGCAAGAGCAGTTAACACCAACATTAGTTAAAACATTTAACTTGGTACTCGAAAAGAAAATGATCCCCCCTTCTTGGAGAGAGGCGATTATTTCTGTTATACCCAAAGAGAGTAAAGACAAACTGGACTGTGGAAACTATCGCCCTGTGAGCGTACTCAACATTGACTATAAATTATTTACTTCTATATTATGCAAACGCCTTGAAGTAATATTACCAGAGCTCATTAACAAAGACCAGACGGGTTTTATTAGACAACGGCAGACGCAAGAAAATATTAGAAAAGCATTGTTGATCATGAAACATGTCAGACAGTACAATTTAGAAACTCTTGAACTAAGTTTAGATGCAGAAAAAGCATTGGGAATCTTTATATAAAGTAATGGCTGCATTTGGTTTCCATGCAAACCTGATTGAAGTATTCTTTGCACTGTACAGCAAACTTACAGCCAGGATTAAAATAAATGAGATTTGTCTGATTCAATTAATCTAGAAAGAGAAACTCGCCACGGCCTTGTTGTTTAGTCTGTTCATTGAGCCTTTAGCGCAATGAACAGACTAAACAAAGAAATCAGCGGGGTTGTCTTAGAATCAGATGAACAAAATTGGCTCTATTTGCTGATGATATATTGATATTTTTGACAGACCCTACCCAATCGCTTCCCAAATTAATGAAAATGTAAGATAAATATGGCTCCTATTCAGGCTATAAAATCAATATGTCCAAAACTCAAATACTAAAACTAAATTATAATCCACCTATTACTATTAAAAAGGCACACAAATGGAATTGGGAAACAAAATACATTAAATACTTAGGGGTTGTATTGACAGATGATCCATCTAAATTGTTTGAAGCCAACTATACTCCTTTGATTTCAAAGATAAAAATCAGATTTACAAAGATGGAATGATATTCCCTTTCTTGACTCTATACTCTCGGGTAGATTCAATTAGAATGAACATCCTTCCCCGTCTTCTGTACCTCTTTCAATGTCTTCCCATCCATCTAACCCAAAAACACTTTGAGGAATGGGATAGAATGCTAGCTAAATTTATTTGGCAAAATAAAAAAGCAAGGATTAAGTATCAAACAATGCAATTAATGAAAGCAAAGGGGGGAATGGGTCTCCCCTGCCTAAGGGAATATTACTATGCTGCCCAACTTAGGCCTTAAATCTGTTGGTGCTCTCCCGTCTACTCTGCCAGATGGACAGATGTGGAGGGGAGAGTTAAGGGGTATACCCATTCTAGCCCTATTTGCCGACAAAAAACTGCAGAATAGTGTTAACATTACAGAGGATTTTATGTATGAGTCTCTATTAAAATCTTGGAATGGTATTACACAAATTTGTAAGTTAGGAGAACTTTCCAAAATCTTACGATGGTGCGCTTCTGATTCAGATCTCAATCCAAATACACTAGATAAGAGATTTAAAAGTTGGATCTCAAAAGGACTCGCTACCTATTACTCTTTCATCCAGAAGGGGGCATTCATGGGTTTTGAATCTTTACAGGATAAATGTGGATAAGGCCAAGATTTCTATAGATACGTACAGGTTAGACACTATTTTGATATTAATATAAAGGCAACATGGGAGAAAAGTGAAGTGGGTCTCTTACACACTTTCCTAAAATTAATTAAATCAATATCACAAAATAACTTAATATCCAAGATATACAAAGCCATCCAAAAATTGAAACAAACCAACGCTGAATACATAAAGATGAGATGGGAAAGAGAAAGCAATATCCAGATTCCAAATGAAAGTTGGGAAAGAATTTGTAAAATACAGTGGTGTTCTACTGGATCCAACACATGGCGTGAATTTTGTTGGAAGAATATGATCAGGTTTTTTATCACGTCGACTCAAAAAGAGCACCAGGGTTGTGGAGATACATGTTGGAGACTCTGTGGATGTTCAGGGGCCAACCACTACCATATCTTCTGGGACTGTACTGTTTTAAGACCATACTAGTTAAATATATGAGAACACATTAACAATGTATTTGGTTCTAAAATAGTTTGTAACTTCGAAAATGTATACTTGGCGAATGTATACGTAACAGATTGGAGAAACAAGGATAAGAAGCTGTTGTGGATTCTCCTTGCTGCAAGTAAGAAAGTCATAACCAGAAAACGGCTAAACCCGGACCCTCCAACTATTGAAGAATGGATCAATATTACACAGGAAATTTACATTATGGAAAAATTGTCATTCACCCTTAGATTCCAGAGAGACTCTTTTTACAACATCTGGTCAAAATGGATGGAATATGTGAAACCCATAAGATCAGACTTTATATAACAACCCATGGTGCTATGGTCTTTACTTTTTGTATTTACTTTTCAATGGTACTCTTCCTATTTTTGTTTGTTTGTTTTTGTTGTTTACTGTTCTGTAACTAAAAGAAAAATGTCCAATAAAAATGAAAATTTAAAAAAAACCAAAAACTTGTGGGTCTGGCGTGAGGCTGGAAGAGACGCGCGCCTAACCACAGAAACTTCCTGAATGTTTGCAGCTGGAACGTTCTCCGTCATGCTTTCATTTCAACCCCAGTCATGAGGAAACTTTGGGATCAGTAAAGCTCCAGAAACGCAGAGCTCCGCTTAGAAAGCAGCCAATCAGAGAAAGCAAACATCAGCTAACAGGATGCTGGGCGTCTGGTACTTCCCAAGCAGGCCGAGCGCCTCACTGGCACTGAAGATACAGGCTCAGACAGGCAGCCGCCGGGGGGGGGGGGTCCTACCTGCAAGGTGCTGCTGGAGCATCAACAGCGTGAAGGCATTGAAGTGGGGGGGGGGACTTGATGTCTGACCGAAGAGGCCGAGTGGTGGTGGTAGTGGAGGGAGGGGGGGGCACAGGAAACTGGTTGGGCTCCAGTGGGTCAGAGGGTTTTGAGAAGAAGGTTTTAGTGGTGTTTGAGTCTGGAATAAAGGATCTGCAGGGATGGAAGAGCTCAGAAAAGTCTCTGCAGGTGCAAAGGTTTTAGGAAGGAGCAGGAGGAGCAGGAGGAGCAGGCGGCGGCTGCAGGAGGAGCAGGAGGACTTGGGGAGACGGCCCTCCGGGCAGGAAAAGGGAGATGACAGCTGACAGATTAGGTGGTTTCACAGGGAGGAGGAGATGGTTGGAAGATGAGAAGAAAGATCGTGGTTGCCAGGAGATATGAAGTCAGCAGGAAACTTGGGAAACTCGGACGGCAGGGCGGTGGACGGAGGGAGCCAGAGGAGTGAGGAAGAGGAGCAACGTTAGGAGTAGAGAGCGTCAATACCTGCTGGAGAGAGAACCAGGGCTTGTAGGAGGTCAGACAGAGAGACGATCCCTCTCACCACATCGTCAGCGTCCACCAGCACCAGCCGATGCACCTGAGAAACAGAAACGGTGGTAGTCGGTCATTCTGCGTCGCTATGGAGACCAGAACAGCCGGTTTGAGCTGGATTCTTACAGATTTACCAGTTCCATCACGGCTCAGATTCAGTCCCCATTAGATCCGATTCTGATTGGATATGAACCAGAACGTCGCTCTGAGCTCAGCTGTTTTCAATCGATTTTAATTTTAAAAAACTTCACTTACAGGGGAATTTTCAAAATAAAAGTACATTTGATAAATTCTTATTGAACCGATTTTTCTACCATGTTTGTATTTTTGGTCAATGTCATTGGCTCACTGATCATTACATCCAGGTACTGACAAAAAAAAAGATGTTGTTCTGACTGAAGTAAGATTGATCTGTGAACTGCCAAAATAATATGTAGCATGTAGCATCCTGCACCAGGTAGCATGTAGCAAGGTAGCATGTAGCATCCTGCACCAGGTAGCATGTAGCATCCTGCACCATGTAGATGTAGCAACCTTTACCATGTAGCATGTAGCAACCTTCACCAGGTAGCATGTAGCATCCTGCACCATGTAGATGTAGCAACCTTCACCATGTAGCATGTAGCAACCTTCACCATGTAGCATGTAGCAACCTTCACCATGTAGCATGTAGCAACCTTCACCAGGTAGCATGTAGCATCCTGCACCATGTAGATGTAGCAACCTTCACCATGTAGCATGTAGCAACCTTCACCATGTAGCATGTAGCAACCTTCACCATGTAGCATGTAGCATCCTGCAGCTTTTGTTGGGAATCTGGGAAGCGGATTCTTTCCCAGCTAGCAGGCTAAGTAAGCTTCTCGCTGCGACAGCTTTGCGTTACCTCGGCCTTGGCGATGCGGTTGATGATGGTCTCCAGCGTTTCATGCGGGTAGCACTTGAGGACACCCTCCACCCAGCAGGACCGGGACGCGACGGCCTCTCGCATCGTCATGTTCAGGTGGTTGTAGGTTTTCTGTGCTGCCAGATTCTACCAGAAGACAAATGTAGTTCCATCATTGGTGACCTATGTCTAGTTTTCCCTTTTCTGACTTGATCCTGGTTCATCTCAACACTCAGCTTCTAGTTTTACTGTCTTGAATCCATGTTTCACTTTGACTTTTCTGCTTTTTCCAACCAAACGTTTCTGTGCTGCTCAAAACTAGAGGCTCATTTTTACATCCATCACATCAACAACGTGACGACACTCTGACTCTGATGCATGATCCATTTTTGTGTCGCAACTTACTAAAAAGGTACAAAAATGTTTGTACGGTTTAACAGGGTTAAAATCCAAATAATTACTCAAGAACTGATTTTCTTTTTCAGAAATAAAGACGATCAATAGATTTACCCCCTGAAACAAGCAGAAAACGTATTTCTACAGTTTTCATTGCTGATTTAGAAATCAGAAATGTTTGCTTTCAATACATGTGGTTCATTTGAAAAAGAACTTCTGAAGCATCAAACTCAGCATTTTAGATCTTTTCTAACATGAAAAATGTCCTTTCTGTGTTTTAGCAAACCGTTATTCAAAGGGTCAACATCCCACATTCTTATTCACTATTTGTCTTGATCAGGACTGAAGTTGATCAATAGATCTGAGCCCCCCCCCCAAAACAAAACATGAATTAATGTAAAACGTAACATTTAGTTTTCCGGAAGCTGACGTTTTATCGTAAATTAAACCGACGTCTGCACGACACACGTACACAGACAAGGCGAAGCTAAATGTACTTACAATGACATCGAACCTGGAGTAGAGCGCCACCACTTTACCTACAGAAAGATAAAGACAAGCTGACGCGTCAGCAGCCAGCTGGGATGCTCGGGACGAGCTGGAAGAAAGCGACTGGATCACCTTGCTCGTTGACAACAGGTAGAGCCGACACGCGCCTCTCCACGAAGATGGTGAGAGCGTCGTAGACGGAGGCAGACTCCCGGACGGTGGCAATCTGCCGGAAGGTTCCGATCGGCACTTCGCTGATCCTCCTCTGAAGAAACCGGGGTTTGGGGATCATGGATCCCTGCAGGAGCAGAAATGCTAATGTGAGCGGGCCCGGACATTTTCAGCTGATCAGTGCCGACCAAGGCCGTTGGGCCCAGGTAGGCCAAACACCAGCAGTTTGGACATGAAACAAAATGTAAATAAAAGCCACATAGTTACACCACAGTGTCTAGTATGTTGTTATTCGTACCACTGGCTGAGAGATGTGAGAAATGTCGTTTCACAGAGTATAATTCACAATTTTTACAATGTTGCGATGGGGAAAGGGGCCCTTGGAACACTCTGGGCCCAGGGGCCTGTGCATAATTGCACAAAATTTACTAGTTTACCTTTGGAAATATAAGTCAGTCTCTCCAGTCAAATATTTTCTGAAAGTTCTCTTTTCCATTGTGTAATTGAAGGTGCCTCAATATTCTTCCAATTTAAAGCAATGACCCTCCTGGCATGCAGAATCCAACAGTTGAATAGGTTTTTTAATCTGTGGAAAATTTTCTAGATATATTCCCAGGATACAAAGTTTGATTCCAAACATTTCAGACAAACACTTTAGATTGCTTTCCCAAAACCTTTGTATGTCCGGGTATTCCCATAGACATTCCCGACGTTTGGCACGTGTCAGGAATATTGCTTGACATACGGTGAAGTTTTTTAGGAGTTACATAGACCCTTGTTAACCATTTATATTGTCGGAGTTTTAGTCGTGTATTTATAGTTTGTTTTTGAGCCTTAAAACATGCCTCATTCCATTCTAATTCATCTATATCTTCTGGTATATCAGTTTAATTTGTCTGTTTAGAATGTGACATTATTAGATTATGATATTTAGACAATAGTCCTTTTTCTTTGTTTTTTCTAAATAATTCCTCAATTAAAGATAATTTAGGAATACACATAATATCAGAAGATCTAGATGACATGAAACCTTTTAATTGTAAATATTTAAAGAAGTGTTTTGAAGGAATTTGATATCTGTCACACTGATCTTGAAATGTAAGCAACATTCCATTAACATACAAATCTTTAACAGTATGAATGCCTTTCATTTTCCATATTTTAAATCCATCATCATTTTTACCAGGTGTAAACTTACTCCACAAAGGGGAAAACTGGGAGAAAGTTGTAGATTCTTCTACATGTTTATAAACTGTGTGCCAGACAACAATAGTATCCCTCAAAAAAAGGTTTTTTGGTTTGTTTTTTTAATGTTTTAAAGTCTGCAGAGTAAAGGTAGCTATATATTGGTAAATCTGGAATCGACTGTTGTTCAATATTCACCCAAGTTGGGGAAGATTTTGTGCTAAAATAATGTGTCGCTGATGCTAGCTGAGGTTAATTGGTTACTCTAAATTGCCCATAGGAGTGAGTGTGAGCGTGAATGGTTGTTTGTCTGTGTGTGGCCCTGCGATGGACTGGCGAGCTGTCCAGGGTGTACCCTACCTGTCGACCAAAGCCAGCTGGGATAGGCTCCAGCTTCCCCACGACCCTGAATTGGATTAAGGGGTTCAGAAAATGAATGAATGAATGAATGATGCTAGCTGGGCTGCCATATAATACCATCTTAAATTTGGAAGTTGAAGCCCTCCTCTGTCCAAAGGTAGGTATAATAATTTATGCCAAAGTCTTGCTTTCCTATTGTTCCAAATAAACTGACTAAATAACTTATCTAAATTATCAAAAAATGACATTGGTAATGCCAAGGGGAGAGTCTGAAAATAATACAAAAGTTTTGGCAAAATTGACATTTTTATCACGTATATCCATCCTACCATTGATATGGGTAGATTTGGCCACCTGTTCAACACTTCTGTAACCTCGTTTACCAAGGGGTTATAATTTGTAGAAATAATTTTATTTAAATCTGGCATAATTTAAACCATTCATAGCAATTGTAAATTCAGTGTGTACAAGGGGGTTCCTCCTTTCTTCCTCATTCAAAAACATGAGCACTGATTTTGTATTGTTAATTTTATAACCTGAAATCTTTCCAAATTCTTCTATTAAACTCAACAAATTGGGAATAGTGTTCTTTCAAACTGTCAAAAAGAAAATGATCGTCAGCAAACAAAGAGATAAGATGACTCAGATCTCCAATCTTGATGCCTGATATTCCTCTGTGAGTTCTCACTGCTATGGCCAATGGTTCCAAAGCTAAAGTGAAAAGTAACGGGGAAAAAGGACATCCTTGTCTAGTTGAACGTTGCAGACTAATGGGTTCTGAAATATTATTATTAGTTAATATTTGTGCGGTAGGATTTGTGTAAAGCAGCCTAATCCACTTCATAAAGGTCTCTCCTAATCTGTACCTATCACATCCTATTAAACTGATCCCCCTGTATGATGAACATTCTGTAGATGTTGTGGTTCCTGCTCTGACCTGTGCTGCAGTGGGTGTGCCTGTTTCCCTGGCAATCAAGTCCACACCAGGTTCTCATTGGGAAATCAGCAGCAGCAAGATAAAAGGCCAGCTCAGTTCACCAGTCATCGCCTGATTGTTGTTTCATCTGTGGTAACAGCTCTCGGCCATTGCAGCATTTCTGCTTAAGAATTTAAACTGCATGATTCTTGCCTGCCTGCCCGCCTGCCTGCCCGCCCGCCCGCCCGCCTGCCTGCCCGCCCGCCCGCCAACCTGCCCGCCTGCCAACCTGCCCGCCCGCCCGCCCGCCAACCTGCCCGCCCGCCCGCCCGCCTGCCTGCCCGCCAGCCCGCCCGCCAGCCCGCCCGCCTGCCTGCCCGCCAGCCCGCCCGCCTGCCTTCCTGCCCGCCCACCCGCCTGCCCGCCTGCCTGCCCGCCAACCTGCCCGCCTGCCTGCCCGCCAACCTGCCCGCCTGCCTGCCCGCCAACCTGCCCGCCCGCCTGCCAGCCTGCCCGCCAACCTGCCCGCCAGCCTGCCCGCCTGCCTGCCCGCCTGCCTGCCCGCCTGCCTGCCAGCCTGCCTGCCCGCCTGCCTGCCCGCCCGCCTGCCAGCCTGCCAGCCCGCCTGCCCGCCTGCCTGCCCGCCTGCCTGCCCGCCCGCCCGCCAGCCTGCCCGCCAGCCTGCCCGCCAGCCTGCCCGCCAGCCTGCCCGCCAGCCTGCCCGCCAACCTGCCTGCCTGGCCACCTACCATTCTGCCCAGGAGAACAATAAACCTGTCCTAGTATCCACATCCAATCTGCACTTGGGTCCTTGTTTGTCCTACACTACAACAGAACAATCAGGCCATCAGGTATGGATCCAGCAGATTCTAACCCAGAAGGCGCCGCCAGACAACTTCAGCAAGCCCTATCCGGTCAGAATGCTCACTTAGCTCGACATGAGCAGATGCTTCTAACTTTGGACCAGAATTACCACACCATCCTTACGCAGTTGTCTCAACTCACCAGTCATGTGGCTGGTCTGGTACAGCCTGCTCCCGATCAGCAACAGGTTCCTGACTTATCCATGCATCCTACCGCTTCTGCCACCCCGGTAAGAGAGACACACATCCCGGACCCCAAACCTTATGCCGGGGATCTGGGTAAATGTAGAGGGTTCTTACTCCAATGCTCACTGGTGTTCGACCAGAAGCCCATCACTTATGCCAGTGACAAATCCAAGATCTCCTACGTCATCGGACTTCTGGAGGGCAAGGCTTTGTCATGGGCAGAAGCAGCGTTTGAACGGCAGGGTTTCAGGCACATGTCTTATCCAGCTTTTATGGATGAGATGAAGAAGGTGTTTGACCATCCAGTGAGAGGGGGCGATGCCGTTAAGCGGCTGATTAATCTCCGACAAGGAAAAATGAGTGTTGCTGAGTTTGCTGTGGATTTCAGGACTGTGGATTCGGGCTGGAATGATCAGACTCTTTGTGGAATCTTCACAAATGGTTTAAGCAGCCGGCTTAAGGATGAGCTTGCCACCCGTGATGCATCAGATTCCCTGGACGACCTGGTTTCCCTCTCAATAAGGCTGGACAACCGCTTACGGGAGAGAGACAGAGAGCGGCAGACTCGTTCTGAGCTGTATTTTCCTGGCTCCACCATCGGAGCGGTCCGCCCTTCCCTTCCTAGCACAACACAGTCCGAGGAGCCCATGCAGCTGGGCCGAGCTCATCTGTCCACGGAGGAACGACAGAGGAGGGACACTGGCGTTTGTTTTTATTGTGGAAGACCGGGACACCAGAGAGCTGTCTACACAGAACGGCCAAAAGATCTGGGTCGTCAGTAGCTGTGGGAGTACTGACGACCACCACTCCAAAGGTAATTCCCCACACAAAGACACTCATTCCAGCGGTGCTATATGTCAAGGGTTTCTCTCATCCAGTACAGGCTTTAGTGGATTCTGGAGCTGAAGCAAACTTTATTGACAAGGAATGGGCTGCAAGGATTAATCTAGACCTGGAATCTCTCTTCCCTCCTGTTTCTGCCCGGGCTCTGGATGGTAGCATTCTTTACTCCATCACCCAAGAGTCTGTTCCGGTTAAACAAATTGTTTCGGGAAATCACCAGGAGTTTATTAGTTTCTTTGTTGTAAACTCACCAAATTCACCCCTGGTTCTAGGACACCCCTGGTTATCGTTACACAATCCCCATCTGGATTGGACTACTGGGAGGATTATTAACTGGAGTTCTTATTGTCATGCAACTTGTCTTCACTCTGCCGTCCCATCTGGTATAACCACTACCAGTCATTGTCCCACTTCTCAGGATTTGTCAGACATTCATCTAGCCTACCATGACCTCGCTGAGGTGTTCAGTAAAGAGAGGGCCCTTTCTCTTCCTCCTCACAGACCATATGACTGCGCCATAGACTTGTTACCTGGGGCTCCGTTGCCAGCCAGTCGTCTGTACAATCTTTCTAAGCCAGAGACTGAGGCCATGGAGAAATATATTTTGGATTCGCTGGCTGCTGGTTTAATTAGACCTTCTTCTTCCCCTGTTGGCGCAGGTTTTTTCTTTGTATCTAAGAAGGATGGTTCTCTTCAGCCTTGTATTGACTACCGGAGATTAAATGCTATAACCATAAAGAATAAGTATCCTCTGCCACTTCTTGAGTCTGCCTTCAACTCTCTCCATGGCTCAACAATCTTCACAAAGCTAGATCTCCGCAACGCATATCATCTGGTCAGGATAAAAGAGGGAGATGAGTGGAAGACAGCCTTCAAGACCCCACTCGGCCATTTTGAGTATCGAGTCATGCCTTTTGGACTTTGTAATGCCCCTGCTGTTTTCCAAGCCTTAGTTAATGATGTGCTGAGAGACTTCCTGAACCGTTTTGTTTTCGTCTATTTAGACGATATCCTCATCTTTTCCCACAACCTCGCCGAACATATACAACATGTCCGACAAGTCCTGCAGAGACTTCTGGAGAATCGCCTATTCGTTAAGGCCGAGAAGTGTGATTTTCACAAGAACACTGTTTCTTTTCTCGGATACATTTTTGAGAGTGGGCAGGTCCGAGCAGATCCTGAGAAGGTCAAAGCTGTTACCGAATGGCCAGTCCCAACTTCTGTCAAGCAGCTGCAACGTTTCTTGGGTTTTGCTAATTTTTATCGCAGATTCATTCGCAATTATAGCCGCATCGCAGCTCCCCTGACAAAACTTACATCGCCTACAGTCCCATTTGTCTGGTCTGAGCCGGCGGCTCAGGCTTTTGTCAAGTTAAAGGATCTATTCACCACTGCTCCTGTCCTCCTCCACCCTGATCTCAACCATCAATTTGTGGTGGAGGTTGATGCTTCAGATGTTGGAGCTGTCTTGTCCCAACGATCCCCAGAGTCTCAGAAGTTACATCCTTGTGCCTTTTTCTCTCGACGTCTAACACCAGCTGAGCAGAACTACCATGTCGGTGATAGGGAACTCTTAGCCATCAAACTCGCCCTGGAGCAGTGGCGCCATTGGTTGGAGGGATCCAAAGTGCCATTCCTCATCTGGACTGACCATAAGAACCTGGAATACCTACAGTCTGCTAGACAAATGAATCCCCGACAGGCCCGTTGGTCTCTTTTCTTCAATCGATTCCACTTCACGCTGTCATACAGACCTGGGTCCAAAAACCAGAAACCGGACTCTCTCTCTCGCCAATTTCCACCCAAGACTGCAGTTTCACCTGATACCATCTTACCTGCAACCTGTGTTGTAGCCGCTGTTTCCTGGGAGGTGGAGGACAGGGTTAGAGAGGCCCAACAGCAACAGCCTGACCCTGGCACAGGTCCCCGTAACCGCCTTTATGTCCCCAATTCTGTACGTTCCCAAGTCCTCCAGTGGGGACATTCCTCCCGCCTAGCATGCCACCCTGGTTCCATGCGAACACTTCTTTTCTGAAACGCAGATTCTGGTGGCCCACAATGGATAAAGATGTCCGGGAGTTTGTTGCAGCCTGTACGACGTGTGCACGCAGTAAGTCATCGCATCAGCCACCTGCGGGATTTCTTCGTCCATTACCTGTTCCAAGCAGACCCTGGTCGCACATTGCTCTGGACTTCGTCACTGGTCTTCCAGCCTCAAGAGGTAACACCACCATCCTCACAGTTGTTGATCGCTTTTCCAAAGCTGTTCACTTTATTGCCCTTCCCAAACTTCCTACTGCCAAGGAGACAGCCAACTTACTTGTTCATCATGTCTTTCGGCTCCATGGTCTGCCCACAGACATAGTATCAGACAGAGGACCCCAATTTACATCCCAGGTATGGAAGTCGTTTTGTCACTCACTCGGGGCCACTGTGAGCCTGTCGTCTGGTTTCCATCCCCAGACCAATGGCCAGGCTGAGAGGTCTAATCAGGATCTGGAAACTGCCCTGAGATGTGTGGCTGAGTCCAACCCCTCCTCCTGGTGTGACCATCTGGACTGGGTAGAGTATGCTCACAACTCCCTTACCTCTTCTGCTTCAGGCTTATCACCTTTCGAATGCTCCCTGGGATATCAGCCGCCCCTGTTTCCAGCACAGGAGGAGGAGGTT
The DNA here is from genome assembly GCF_933228915.1 of Telmatherina bonti. NCBI lineage: Eukaryota > Metazoa > Chordata > Actinopteri > Atheriniformes > Telmatherinidae > Telmatherina > Telmatherina bonti. The sequence goes on from NC_136613.1 coordinate 3,660,224, forward strand.
TCTGTGCCGTCGGTCCAGCTACACATCCGCCGCTGCCGACGGATTTGGAGGAAGGCTCGAACTGCGCTCCTTCGTGCCTCCGTACGTACCCGCCGCATGGCGGATCGTCATCGGACTCCTGGACCCCATTACGCACCTGGCCAAAAGGTTTGGTTATCAGCAAAGAACATTCCATTGCGTACTGATGCCAAGAAGTTGGCCCCCTGCTTTTTGGGTCCTTTTGAGGTTGAGCGGATCATTAATCCCACCGTGGTCAAACTGAAACTCCCCAGTTCCATGAGAGTCCACCCTTCTTTCCATGTCTCCCAACTCAAGCCTGTTTCCTCTAGTCCTCTCGTCCCTCCTTCCAGACCCCCTCCTCCCGCCCGGCTTGTGGCGGGTCGCCCTGCCTATTCTGTCCGGCGTCTCCTGGATGTGCGGCGTCGGGGTCGTGGCTTCTGGTGGACTGGGAGGGGTATGGTCCTGAGGAGCGTGCCTGGGTTCCGCGCTCATTTATTCTGGATGCATCCCTGGTCCGGGATTTTCGTCATGCTCATCCGGAGAAGTTTCGGTCGCCCGGTGGGTCCCGTGGAGGGGGGGGGGGGGGTACTATTGTGGTTCCTGCTCTGACCTGTGCTGCAGTGGGTGTGCCTGTTTCCCTGGCAATCAAGTCCACACCAGGTTCTCATTGGGAAATCAGCAGCAGCAAGATAAAAGGCCAGCTCAGTTCACCAGTCATCACCTGATTGTTGTTTCATCTGTGGTAACAGCTCTCGGCCATTGCAGCATTTCTGCTTAAGAAGTTAAACTGCTTGTTTCACAACTGTCTGTTCTGTCACCAGTGCATGATTCTTGCCTGCCTGCCCGCCAACCAGCCTGCCTGGCCACCTACCAGCCTGCCCAAGAGAATAAACCTGTCCTAGTATCCACATCCAATCTGCACTTGGGTCCTTGTTTGTCCTACACTACAACAGTAGATGGTTTGTTTGGTTTTAAAATGAACGTTATAGTGGCTAGTCTTAATGAGTCCGGGAGTATACCCATATCAAAGGAATCTCTAAACATATTAAGGAGTGGTTGTGCTTATTTATTTTTAAACAAATTATAAAATTTGGCCGGCAGTCCATCTGGTCCAGGAGCTTTACCACTATTCATTTCTCCATAGCTTCTATTAATTCTTCAGTTGTAAGAAGGTTGTCAAGAAGTACCTTGTCGTCCGCTGAGAGTGCCTGAAATGGTAACTTATTTAATAAATTCTTGACTTCTTCATTTGGACTACTTTCTGATTGGTATAATAATTTATAAAACTCTTGAAAGTTTTCATTGATCTCTACTGGGTTATTAGTAATTTTATCTCCAGTTGATTTTATACTAAGTATTACTCTTTCAGCCTGTTGTTTTTTAATTCTCCAAGCCAATAGTTTGCCTGCTTTTTTTCCCTGGTCATAAGACGTTTGTTTTGGCCACATTAGACTTTTAGCTACTTTGTCAGTTTATTATATTTTGCTCTCATAACCAGTAATTGTTTTAATTTATCAGAATCACTGCATTCAGAAAGTTAATTTTCTAGCAATTTAATTTGACTATCTAATTGGATAATTTCTTGATTATAATTTTTATTTTGGGTACTGGTGTAACTAATCTCTCCTCTAATACATGCTTTGAAAGCTTCCCATCTGATACAAGCCGATGTTTCGTTCATATTAAGCTCAAAATAATCAATACATTTTTCAACAACATTAACGAAAGTCTTGTCTTTTAACATAAAGGTTTGCAATTTCCATCTTTTTGAATATCCATTTCCCTTACCAAATTGTGTTTTCATAGAGACCGGTGCATGATCACATAAGACAATGCTGTTATACCAACATTTTTCCACAAGACTGCAATTTGTATGATATTAAAAAGTAATCAGTACGAGGCTGTTTTCGAGATGCTTGAGAAACATGAATACTGTCTGTTGTTTGGATTAAAAACCCTCCAAATCTCGATTAATCTAAGATCACGAATATAGTTAAGTAGTTTTCTGGTTTTGACGTGTTATCTTTTTGAGAAGACCTATCTAGTGTTGGATCCAAGGTACAGTTGAAGTCTCCACCTATAACATGCTGTCCCTCCAAATTGTAAATATCTAAGAATAATTTTTCAAAAAAAGATGGTGAGTCTTCATTGGGACCGTAAACATGAAAAACATGATTTTCTGCGACAGGACATTTCCTTGTATCATAATATATCTCCCACCTGTATCTACTACAAGCTTTGATTTTTGAAATGGTATTGATGTGTGTATTAAGATAATAACCCCTCTTGCATGACTCCTAATTGGAGCATGGAAAACCTGGCCTGGCCATCTTTTAGTCAACATTTTAACATCTGTTGTAGGTAAATGTGACTCCTGTATAAAGACTATTTTGGATTTTAAGTATTTTACCCTGTTTAGTACCTGTTTTAATTTAATAAGCTTTGTCATTCCCCTGAGATTGCAACTAGTAATTATTACTTCAGAATGCCTTTCTTCTTTTGTCATTTCCATGAATCTTAATCATTTGAAACCTTAACAAAAAGCAAGGGACAATAACAACGGGGCATGCTAGAAAACACTCATATACACATTCATTCAACATAAAACCTAATCTGAACATTTCCCTGAACATTTGTACTTCATCCAGTGAAGCACACGCCCCCTCCCTTAATGTACAATGGGTTACCAGGATGTTGATCCACAAAAATGAGGAGCAACTATTCAACATGGCCAACCAACAAAAATAGCATCCTGTGACCTTGTTATTGAAAAATATTTCACTCAACCTTTATCAATAAAGAATATATTGTGTCATAAAAAAAAATGTAGCTGTCAACTTATCAACTTTTTTTCTTCCCCCTTTCCTTCCCTTCTTCCCCCTTTCTTTTCCTTTTTTTCTCTGTCCAATTACAACTTTTCAAAAAACAAACAGAAATGGTATATTGAATAAAAATAAAACTAAAAATAATGGCTGTCCATTATTAACTATGAAATATCTGTTATCAACAGGTATAGCCTAACCTCGTTATTGTCTATAAATATACACCTTACTGCACCGTTCATTCCATTGTTGCATCCTGCGGCTCTCGTGAAATTTCTTTGTAGAAATCTTCAGCTTGCTGCAATGTTGCAAACAGATGAATCTTGCCACCATAGAGTATCCTCAATCTGCATGGATTGTACTGAAATCCACGGAAGGGTTGATGTCAACAAAGCTTTGGATCACCGGTTGGAACCCTTTGCGGACACGTAAAGTTTCTTCCGAAAGGTCCTGTGCAAACGTGATCCTCAGCCCATCATGTTTGATTTCCTTCTTCCTTCTCTCTCTGTAGACAAGCTCTTTTTCTTGAAATTTTCAAAAACCGTACCAAAACAGAGCTATGTTGGTTTGGCTTCCCCGGGGCCAGCATGCAGTGAACCCGCTCCAGTGTAAACTTTCGTTCAGGTGGCAGTTCAAGCCATGTTGTTCACTTTTCCTGTATGAAATCGATGAGCAGTCGCGTTCCTTCTGCTCTTTCCCGTATGCCAAATATTCTTACATTTTTTTCTCCTTCCTCGATTCTCCAGGTCGTCTGTTTTGCTCTCCAAAGCAGCGATTCACTTCAGAGCAGACTTCAGAGAAGTCACGTTTTCCTTTTGCACGGTTTCCATCTCCTCAATCCGCACTTCGGTTTATTCAATACGGGCCTCAGCCTGTTCAATGCGGCCCGCATTATGCACAACTTCTTGTTTCATCTCAGTGACTTTACCCTCTAACATTGTAAGACTGTCAGTCATACACGTGAGCTTTTGGTCAATGCCCTCCAGCATTGACCCAAAATCTGATCGTAGTGACTTGAGTTCACACATAATTTCTTTGATGCTAGCCATCTTAGCATTTGTCACGCTAGCACTCGCGTCTGAAGGGCTTTGCGGAGATGTTTTGGTCATCTTACCGCGTGCACAGGTGAAAATGTCACACTGTTTTACAACCGTAGGTTTGGACATAGCCTCAGCTCGTAGCTTTGAGAAAATGTTGACCGCTTTGTTAGGGTTTTGTTTGAAAAAAAGATGCATGGTCTCAGAGAGTCTTGGCTAAGCTGCCATCTTAATCACATGACCCGGAAAAACCTCCCACCTGTGCACTTTTAATCCGCCCCGGTCCCAACTTACGAAGATGTGGAGGAACTTGAGGATGCGCTTGTGAGTGAGGATGTGGAGGACGTTCCCGGACGCCGGGTCGATGACGGGCAGCCGGTGGATCTTGTTCTTCAGCAGGGAGTAGATGGCATCGAACAGACTGAGAGACAAACCACAGAGCAGGTTACCCGGCTGCACTCAGGGATTCAGTCAAACCAATTCTACTTATATTCAATTCAATTCAACTTTATTTATATAGCGTCAAATCACGGCAATGGCATCTCAAGACGCTTTACAGACAGAGAACAAAACATCACGAAAGCCATTTCATAATAGCCTATATAAGGAAACCAACAGCACTTATAGCATTGGAAGTTTTGTCCTGGTAGAGCTGGAGAAAGTTTGCCACATCCAGTGTTTTACACAGAAAATACCAGTTAAACTGGGACGTACAGGAGTGACCAGGGTGTCATTAGCGTATCTATGGAAACGTGTAAAAACATGAAGCGTTGGAGCCCTGTAGGGAGTGGTGTAGTGGTCACTCATGAAGTGGGTATACTGGTATACTAGTATGCCTGCGTACACCCTGGACTACACCCTGCCTGCAGGACTCCAGTACAACCGATTCCTTCGTTTTCCCAACAATCAGGCTTCAAGCACACAAAACGATGCATTTGCTCTGATGGTCAGAAAACATGGACAGAGTGACGGTAAAGGCTTCACCTGGACTCAGGTGTTGTGCTGATGAGTGTGTTGGTGGAGTACTGCAGGTAGATCTCTGCAGAGACAGAAACACCAGTTAGACAAAAATCCCATTTTCTGTTCTGAGAGCAAAAACGTGCATGTCTGAGGTCAGTTTGGGTTTTCCAGCCTCCTCCGTCTGCACCTCCACCTGCACGATGCTGCCTCCACTGCACCTCTGATACCTTCTGCTCTAACTCGAACTGGGTCTTAGTGGTTTTATTTACCCACAAGCAGCTGAAAATGTGTTTTTATAGACATGATGGAAAAAGTTCATGCAAAGACGCCTCTAAATGCCTTTTAACATGACTCCTGATAGTTCTTCCAAATAATTCACAAACCAACATTTCTTACGGCATCAACATCAGCGGGAACGTTCACATCAGGGAATTTTCCAGTTTTTCCAACTGAGGCAGATTTTTCTCCATATTCTCATCAGAAGCAAAATGGACCAATCAGAGAAAACATGTTGATGGCGTCACCAGAACCGGTCGCATCATGTTGTTGCTGCATTCAGACTTTTTATCACCATGGTGACCATAGCTTCTTCAAGCTGGCAGCTAGCTGCTGCAGCAGATCCTCAGACTGTCCCACAGCTGTCCTGGAGCGGCCATGGTCCTGACATCGTCCTTGCTTCATGTGAAACCCATCTTTGTTTTGTCACAGTTTTACAGCCTTCATCATTTATTGGCAGTTTTGCGTCGCAGCTGTTGCACCGTGTCCATAGACTGTATATAAAAGATGGGCGGAGCCTCCATGACGTCACCCGTAGGTTTCTGAAGAGCTGAATTGAAGCTCGGTGGGCGGTTCCTACCATCACCATCTTGGCAACGTCATGCGCATCGTCTCGCCCGGAAAATACAAATATGGACAAAGAGGTGGAGCTGAGAGGGGGGCTGTGAGCATCATGGTGGATGATTGACATCTAGCGAACTCCGAGCTTTCTGTAGCTAAGAGGTAACCAAGTTAACCCGGAGATAACAGGAGCTAACCAGCTAACGGAGGTAAGCGGGCTAAAGCTAAGTCATGCTGTTAACCGGCTAAAAACCGCGGTTGTTCTACGTTCTTCTGACTTGAAGTGGGAGATCGGGTACCTGTCAATCAAAAGGACACGCCCCTAAATATGCCGAACTTCGAGATTAAATTACTTTTAAACGGGCGAGTTGACTCCCCCCACAGTTGTCATGAAGGTAAACCTGACCTATTAAACCGAAAATGGATTTTTGAACCAGGCTGTAAACATGTTTATTTCTGCTGTGAAGTTGGTCTTTTTAACATGGGGGTCTAAGGGGATTATTTTTCTGTTTTGGAGCCCCTAGTGGATGAAGGGGGAACTGCAGGTTTTGTCACTTCTGCATTGGATGTAGTTTTTACTGCCGGAGGTTACCGCTTGGCTGAGATGGAAACGCCCATATTTCACCTCCGACATGTTTACAGTTTGTTGTGTACTGGCGTGTAAAGCGCTACAAACATGTCCAGACTCCAGTTTCCACCATCCTTGCAGCTCAGATAAAAAGTTGTTTTTCTGCTTTTGGATAAAACAGCAGCGTGTTGCATTCGTTGAAAACAAGCTGCTTTTCTGAATTAACATGATTTTACAAAATAAAGATTTAAATGAAAAAATAATTTTCTCAGGGTCCTCTTTCCAGTCCTACAGATCTGGAAAGAGGCGGAGCCTAACCACCAGGGGGGCGGAGTCAACCCAATGTTTGGGATAAAGTGTAAAAATTGTCTCTAAAAAGACAGAAGACTCAGCGGATGGTGTTCAGACCTCTCCACGTCTCAATCTTGTGTTCTTCCAGCTCGTAGATCTGAACCTGAAAGAAAACACAAACATGTCAGATCGGAAATGTCAGCCGTGATGCGTCCACTACAGCGAACGTTGTGCAGTGCCGCTCACCAGAGGAGACTTGTAGTAGCGATGCAGGATGTTGATGAAGTCCGTGATGGTCAGCATACCTGCACACACAAACATGAAACTGTTACAGGTGGTTGGGTCCGCTCGTTGCTACGGCAACAGCACGACCCCCTCCCCCCGCCAACATCCGGATCGGATCCTCGGATTAAAGCAGGACAGTCGGACTGAGATCCTACAGACTGACAGCAATCCAGATCTACGTCCAGTGACAAGTCTAGAGACGGGTCCTGATCCGGAGACGGGTCTAGAGACAGGTCCTGATCCAGAGACGGGCCTTGATCCACAGACGGGTCCTGAGTCAGAGACGGGTACTGATCCAGAGACGGGTATGGATCCAGAGACAGGTCTAGAGACGGGTCCTGATCCAGAGACGGGTCCCGATGCAGAGACAAGTCTAGAGACAGGTACTGATCTGGAGACGGGTCTAGAGACAGGTCCTGATCCAGAGACGGGCCTTGATCCAGAGACGGGTACTGATCCAGAGACGGGTATGGATCCAGAGACAGGTCTAGAGACGGGTCCTGATCCAGAGACGGGTCCCGATGCAGAGACAAGTCTAGAGACAGGTACTGATCCAGAGATTCTAACATTTCTAACATTGAATTAAAGACTCCAGATGAACAAAACAATTTTCTTGCGTTGGACTTCATACAGATAACAGAGTTTAATGTCTGTCCACTTTACAAACTCTTAGAGAATTCTGGCTCTTCTCAGGCTCGCTGGGTTTTACCGGACTGACTTAGCAGCTATGGGCACCGAAAGGCCCAAAATCAGTTTCTCTCCAACACGAAACCCAGATTTGGATTTTTACCTTGTTGTTTTTACAATAACGTGTTAAAAGAGGATCAATTCCACAGATTAATCTATGTACAGAAACGTTCATTTTGACAGCTCAGATTAAAATCCCGATCCAGAAACCATGAAATGATGTTTAGTCCTCCAGTTTGGGAGAGGCTGCATTAGATTATTCCAGAAGGAGGTGTGTTGTAATCTAAGATGTGAAGATAGAGGGAAGTGGAGGTTTAACGTGAAAGGCAATAAAGTTAAAAGTCTGCGTTTAGCCTCATGGCCTTCAGAAGCCGATGAACACACACTTTACATGCATTTTTAACGCTGCTGAAGTTTTAATTACAAGTGGAGCTGAAGGTGCTGTCCTGTCTGTAACCCAACACCCCGTCTCACTGCTGACCCACTTTCACCTGAAACCGGCGAGGAAATATGAACTCTGTGGGCCAGCTGCTCACAGCTATGAGCTGGGAAGAATCAAAACTTCCCTGATTTCCTGCATGGATTTGAGTGCTGGGACATGAACCCCTCACAGAGACTAGAACACCGCACTGGGACTGGAACCCCTCACAGAGACTAGAACACCGCACTGGGACTGGAACCTCACGCTGGGACATGAACCCCGCACTGGGACTGGAACCCATCACAGCGACTAGAACCCTGCACTGGGACTGGAACCCCTCACAGCGACTAGAACCCCGCACTGGGACTGGAACCCCTCACAGAGACTAGAACACTGCACTGGGACTGGAACCCCTCACAGAGACTAGAACACTGCACTGGGACTGGAACCCCTCACAGAGACTAGAACACTGCACTGGGACTGGAACCCCTCACAGCGACTAGAACCCCGCACTGGGACTGGAACCCCTCACAGAGACTAGAACACTGCACTGGGACTGGAACCCCTCACAGAGACTAGAACACCGCACTGGGACTGGAACCTCACGCTGGGACATGAACCCCGCACTGGGACTGGAACCCCTCACAGAGACTAGAACACTGCACTGGGACTGGAACCCCTCACAGCGACTAGAACCCTGCACTGGGACTGGAACCCCTCACAGCGACTAGAACCCCGCACTGGGACTGGAACCCCTCACAGAGACTAGAACACCGCACTGGGACTGGAACCCCTCACAGAGACTAGAACACCGCACTGGGACTGGAACCCCTCACAGAGACTAGAACACCGCACTGGGACTGGAACCCCTCACAGAGACTAGAACACTGCACTGGGACTGGAACCCCTCACAGAGACTAGAACACCGCACTGGGACTGGAACCCCTCACAGAGACTAGAACACTGCACTGGGACTGGAACCCCTCACAGAGACTAGAACACCGCACTGGGACTGGAACCCCTCACAGAGACTAGAACACCGCACTGGGACTGGAACCCCTCAGAGAGACTAGAACACCGCACTGGGACTGGAACCCCTCACAGAGACTAGAACACTGCACTGGGACTGGAACCCCTCACAGAGACTAGAACCCCGCACTGGGACTGGAACCCCTCACAGAGACTAGAACACCGCACTGGGACTGGAACCCCTCACAGAGACTAGAACACCGCACTGGGACTGGAACCCCTCACAGAGACTAGAACACTGCACTGGGACTGGAACCCCTCACAGAGACTAGAACACCGCACTGGGACTGGAACTTCACGCTGGGACATGAACCCCGCACTGGGACTGGAACCCCTCACAGCGACTAGAACCCCGCACTGGGACTGGAACCCCTCACAGCGACTAGAACCCCGCACTGGGACTGGAACCCCTCACAGCAACTAGAACACCCCACTGGGACTGGAACCCCTCACAGAGACTAGAACACTGCACTGGGACGGGAACCCCTCACAGCGACTAGAACACCGCACTGGGACGGGAACCCCTCACAGCGACTAGAACCCCGCACTGGGACTGGAACCCCTCACAGAGACTAGAACACCGCACTGGGACTGGAACCCCTCACAGAGACTAGAACACTGCACTGGGACTGGAACCCCTCACAGAGACTAGAACACCGCACTGGGACTGGAACCCCTCACAGAGACTAGAACCCCGCACTGGGACTGGAACCCCTCACAGAGACTAGAACACCGCACTGGGACTGGAACCCCTCACAGAGACTAGAACACCGCACTGGGACTGGAACCCCTCACAGAGACTAGAACACCGCACTGGGACTGGAACCCCTCACAGAGACTAGAACACTGCACTGGGACTGGAACCCCTCACAGAGACTAGAACACTGCACTGGGACTGGAACCCCTCACAGAGACTAGAACACCGCACTGGGACTGGAACCCCTCACAGAGACTAGAACACCGCACTGGGACTGGAACCCCTCACAGAGACTAGAACACCGCACTGGGACTGGAACCCCTCACAGAGACTAGAACACTGCACTGGGACTGGAACCCCTCACAGAGACTAGAACACTGCACTGGGACTGGAACCCCTCACAGAGACTAGAACACCGCACTGGGACTGGAACCCCTCACAGAGACTAGAACACCGCACTGGGACTGGAACCCCTCACAGAGACTAGAACACCGCACTGGGACTGGAACCCCTCACAGAGACTAGAACACCGCACTGGGACTGGAACCCCTCACAGAGACTAGAACACCGCACTGGGACTGGAACCCCTCACAGAGACTAGAACACCGCACTGGGACTGGAACCCCTCACACAGAGACTAGAACACTGCACTGGGACTGGAACCCCTCACAGAGACTAGAACACTGCACTGGGACTGGAACCCCTCACAGAGACTAGAACACCGCACTGGGACTGGAACCCCTCACAGAGACTAGAACACCGCACTGGGACTGGAACCCCTCACAGAGACTAGAACACCGCACTGGGACTGGAACCCCTCACAGAGACTAGAACACTGCACTGGGACTGGAACCCCTCACAGAGACTAGAACACTGCACTGGGACTGGAACCCCTCACAGAGACTAGAACACCGCACTGGGACTGGAACCCCTCACAGAGACTAGAACACCGCACTGGGACTGGAACCCCTCACAGAGACTAGAACACCGCACTGGGACTGGAACCCCTCACAGAGACTAGAACACCGCACTGGGACTGGAACCCCTCACAGAGACTAGAACACCGCACTGGGACTGGAACCCCTCACAGAGACTAGAACACCGCACTGGGACTGGAACCCCTCACAGAGACTAGAACACTGCACTGGGACTGGAACCCCTCACAGAGACTAGAACACCGCACTGGGACTGGAACCCCTCACAGAGACTAGAACACCGCACTGGGACTGGAACCCCTCACAGAGAACCCCTCACAGCGACTGGAACCCCGCACTGGGACTGGAACCCCTCACAGAGACTAGAACACCGCACTGGGACTGGAACCCCTCACAGAGACTAGAACACCGCACTGGGACTGGAACCCCTCACAGAGACTAGAACACCGCACTGGGACTGGAACCCCTCACAGAGACTAGAACACCGCACTGGGACTGGAACCCCTCACAGAGACTAGAACACCGCACTGGGACTGGAACCCCTCACAGAGACTAGAACACTGCACTGGGACTGGAACCCCTCACAGAGACTAGAACACTGCACTGGGACTGGAACCCCTCACAGAGACTAGAACACTGCACTGAGACTGGAACCCCTCACAGAGACTAGAACACTGCACTGGGACTGGAACCCCTCACAGAGACTAGAACACCGCACTGGGACTGGAACCCCTCACAGAGACTAGAACACCGCACTGGGACTGGAACCCCTCACAGAGACTAGAACACTGCACTGGGACTGGAACCCCTCACAGAGACTAGAACACCGCACTGGGACTGGAACCCCTCACAGAGACTAGAACACTGCACTGGGACTGTAACCCCTCACAGAGACTAGAACACTGCACTGGGACTGGAACCCCTCACAGAGACTAGAACACCGCACTGGGACTGGAACCCCTCACAGAGACTAGAACACCGCACTGGGACTGGAACCCCTCACAGAGACTAGAACACCGCACTGGGACTGGAACCCCTCACAGAGACTAGAACACTGCACTGGGACTGGAACCCCTCACAGAGACTAGAACACCGCACTGGGACTGGAACCCCTCACAGAGACTAGAACACTGCACTGGGACTGGAACCCCTCACAGAGACTAGAACACCGCACTGGGACTGGAACCCCTCACAGAGACTAGAACACCGCACTGGGACTGGAACCCCTCACAGAGACTAGAACACCGCACTGGGACTGGAACCCCTCACAGAGACTAGAACACCGCACTGGGACTGGAACCCCTCACAGAGACTAGAACACCGCACTGGGACTGGAACCCCTCACAGAGACTAGAACACTGCACTGGGACTGGAACCCCTCACAGAGACTAGAACACTGCACTGGGACTGGAACCCCTCACAGAGACTAGAACACCGCACTGGGACTGGAACCCCTCACAGAGACTAGAACACTGCACTGGGACTGGAACCCCTCACAGAGACTAGAACACCGCACTGGGACTGTAACCCCTCACAGAGACTAGAACACTGCACTGGGACTGGAACCCCTCACAGAGACTAGAACACTGCACTGGGACTGTAACCCCTCACAGAGACTAGAACACCGCACTGGGACTGGAACCCCTCACAGAGACTAGAACACTGCACTGGGACTGGAACCCCTCACAGAGACTAGAACACCGCACTGGGACTGGAACCCCTCACAGCGACTAGAACACTGCACTGGGACTGGAACCCCTCACAGAGACTAGAACCCCGCACTGGGACGGGAACCCCTCACAGAGACTAGAACACTGCACTGGGACTGGAACCCCTCACAGAGACTAGAACACTGCACTGGGACTGGAACCCCTCACAGAGACTAGAACACTGCACTGGGACTGGAACCCCTCACAGAGACTAGAACACTGCACTGGGACTGGAACCCCTCACAGAGACTAGAACACTGCACTGGGACTGGAACCCCTCACAGAGGCTAGGACCCCACACTGGGACATGAACTCTGCATTGGAATATGAACCCCACGCTGCGATGGGGAAGTCAGTGCTGGGAAAGGAACCCTGCACTAGGACAGGAACCCCAAATTGGGACATGAACCCTGTGCTTGGATGGGGAAACCAGTGCTGGGACATGAACAGAGTGCTGGGAGCTGAACCCCGCAGTGGCACATGAACCCTGCGGTGGTGCTCCTTAGGAGGTCTACAGGTGGCATCGAGCGGTTTTCAGGTTGCCTTGGGCATGGGGGGGAGTGGCTAAGAATACACCACAGGTCCTGAAGTTAGTGTCTATGGGTACATTTTAGAAGACAGAGACGCATGAACCAGCATTTATTTGCAAAATTCTCATTCTGTAGACCAATCTCTAGACGGATACCTTCAGGTTGTTTTTCTTTTGCTGTAACTGAAACTGAGGGGGGGGGATCCCGAGGCGTTCCCAGACCAGCCGAGAGATGTAATCCCTCCAGCGTGTCCTGGGTCTTCCCCGGGGTCTCCTCCCAGAGGGACGTGCCTGGAACACCTCACCAGGGAGGTCCAGGAGGCATCCTGACCAGATGCCCGAGCCACCTCAACTGGTTCCTCTCGATGCGGAGGAGCAGCGGCTCTACTCTGATCTCCTCCCGGATGACCGAGCTCCTCACCCTATCTCTAAGGGAGAGCCCGGCCACCCTGCGGAGGAAACTCATTTCAGCCGCCTGTATACGAGATCTCGTTCTTTCGGCCACGACCCACAGCTCATGACCATAGGTGAGGGTAGGAACGCAGATCGACTGGTAAATCGAGAGCTTCGCCTTCTGGCTCAGCTCCTTCTTCACCACAACAGACCAGCGCAGAGTCCGCATTACTGCAGACGCCGCACCGATCCGTCTGTCCATCTCACGCTCCATCCTTCCCTCACTCGTGAACAAGACCCCGAGATATTTAAACTCCTCCACTTGAGGCAGGACCTCACTCCTGGCCCAAAACTGAGACCAGATCACATTTCATGATTAATTGGAAATGGAGTTAATGGTTGTGTTTGTTGGGCTCACCTACAAAACACTGCAGCTTGCTGTCCCAGAGTGGTGCCGCTCTCACGCCATTCGCCACCAGAGCGAAGAACGCCTTCTTCACCTGGTGAAAACACAAATGTGTCATACAGACCGAACTTCTTCCAGCTCTGGGTCTATGATGGGAATATCTGACCTGCAGTGTGGTATCAAAGATGACCAGTTTGGAGCTGGTGGGGATGGCGTCGTAGCAGGAATGACTCTTCATGAAGTTCATGTAAATCAAGGTGTCGGGATCCACGCCTGCAGGGGGCGCCAGAGGGTACGACGCATATGTAGAAGCACCTGCAAATTCAGCAGGGTGTGGTGACTGTTCCAGTTTGTTTACAGGTTATAGTAAACAGAAAATGATCAGGCTGCATGATGGGAAGATGGAACTGAAAAGACAGGAGACAATTTAACATCTTCAGGAAGGAAAAAAAAACTGCATGAACTGGAAAAATCCAGGGAACTAGAGTGGGATATTGGTCCTCATATTGGTCCTGATGCAAACTCAAGAGAGAGTTTGTATCATTGACACTTATTGTGATGTTCATGGAAAGGGTCTTTAGGTTTGGGAACCTCCAGGTTGCATCTCTGCTTGTTGGTGATGTGATTCTGTTCTTCAATCTATGTCATAAAGTTCATAAAATCACATTATTTAAATGAAGCTGATCAGCAGCATTGCTTTTCTCTGACAACATGGTGCTGCTGCCCCATAATGCTTTGCACTGTAGCATCAGCGATGAGCTATACACCTCGGTACCATGGTTAACGACACCAACACTGGCAACTGGTGTGCAAGTCATGCATTAAACCCTCCTCTTCCTTACCTTTGCTCTTTACAGAAAGAACATCCTCTTCTTCATATTCATCCAGCTCAAATAGTGGGACCTGAAAGAAGCAGCAGAGGTCTGAGGCTTCTGCAACTTTTCTCCAAGTTTTATTGTCACAGCTGAACAATTCTGGTGTTTTCTCTTCCACACAACAGAACGATGATGACAAAAATTCTGCTTTTCCTGCTGCTGGTGACTTCCAAACGGACAGATATGCAGCCGGATACACAGATGGATATGAATGAAATGAAAAATACTTTATTAATCCCCAAAGGGAAATTCGATTAAATATGCAGGCGGACGGAGGGCCAGTCTTGTCCGTCTTCGTCGTTGGTAATGTAAGTAATGTAGTCCGATCCAAGGATCTTTGCTATTCGTCACTTGACACAGAAAACAAACTGACGGGAGATGGAGGGGAAATAAATCCAGCGTTTTTTTAAAGTGGCGAACAAACAAGTAGTTTTTCATGCACATGACAGCTGGGTTGATCTGTAATCCTAAAAGGCTCCTGCAGCCGAGAACCAGATAAAAGGTCCAAAAGTAAAATGCTTGTGGGGGAATGTGGGGTGTGCAGCGTTATGGTGTGACCCATGTTTCTATCATCACGGTAAAGGTTTTGCACATGCCTGGTTTTTAATAAGAGCCGTTGGATGAATCAGTAACGCCTCCTGTCTCGTCTCACACTCTCCGGTTGTCTGGACTGTTTTAAAAACAAACTAAGTTGGTTGAACGTAAAAGTTCCTTCTCGGTAGCCCCTCCCACCTCTCAGGTCGCTTCGGCTTGCTGGAAGTCCTGCAGCTCCGTCAAAGCTGTGGATAAGAGAAGCTGCAGGGTTTTCCCTCTGCAGGAACACACACACCAACGCTCAGTCTCACCTCTGCAAACGCCTCCATGGCCGAGGATGAGGGGCGATGAAGGCCTGGGCAGCAAAGACAGCGGCCAGCGGGGCTCTGCCACCATGTCAGATGAAGAAGAGAGGAAGACGAAGCACGTTGGGCATTGAGAAGAAGCACTGGACGTGCAGGAGGTGACAAATCGGTGGCCAGATCCAGACAGCTGAGTCCGAGTGGGAGAGGCTGAGGTCTAAATCTGGACTGGAGAGGGGGGTGAGAGACCTGTGGCATTCACAGGGAGAGAGAGGGGAGGGGCCACAGAGACCCTGTGAGCTCCTGTGCTGCAGATATCAGAAACAGGACATCTTCATTGGCCCATGAACGGCTCTTTAAGGCGACACTGTCCCGCTGTGGCCACAAGGAGGCAGCATAACAACGCTAAACATGGTCAAACAGCTGATCCAGTGGTTGCTTAGTAACGGTACGAGCAGCTGATGGACACGTAACTCTGTGGGAACTTTAAAACCGTGGTTTGATTTGAACTAGAGTGGATTGAGATCAGCAACGCCCTAAAAAGCACCACAGAAGAAGACATGTACCTGTACCTCAGTCACAGCTGAGCTACACACAGCCAGCATATCCCCTGGACACAAAGCACAGGCCCCAGGAGGCCCCCAGGAGGGCCCCTGGGCATTCTGCTCCCCCAGGACAGAGAACCCCCCCCAGGCAGCTGCCCAGAGAAGGCCAGAACACACTGATACCCAAGACAGATACCCATTGAGGGGGCATTACCATCTCTGCCCAATAATTCCCTCACTACTGAAAAACTCGCTCCATCATGATCACCAGCATCCAGCCTTGTCCCAGCATACAGAGATTCCTTCCGATTCTGATTATCTTCTCTGTAGAACTTCAGCATCTGATCTCAGATTGATGAAGTTCTGTCCGTCTTTCCATCTGAGAGACTCCGAAATGCTCCTTTTACACCCAGTTATGTTACTGACCGCCCTGCGATGGACTGGCGAGCTGTCCAGGGTGTACCCCGCCTCTCGCCCAAAGCCTGCTGGGATAGGCTCCAGCTTCCCCGCGACCCTTCAACAGACCAAGCGGTTAGGAAAATGAATGAATGAATGTTACTGACCTGTTCCCAGTTAAACCAGTAGAAGCTCCAGTTCCAGATGTTTCCAGATGTTTCTGCATCAGATTCCTGTTTTCCATCAGATAAAAACATGTTTATGATTCTCTAGGAGGAAAGTGGTTCTGATGACGTGTTTTACGTCACCAGAGCGGCGATGCAGCTTTAAAACCTGCGAGACGTTCAGGTTTCACTCCGCAGGAACTATTTATAGAGACGTCTGCGTCTGACATTCAGCTCCTCCTAACAGCTGATCTGCCTTTCCAGCCAGCAGCTGGTTAAACGCCACGGAGCAGCAGCTCAGAGTTCACCACGTCCACCTGGTCGCAGCTTGGTCCTAATGACACAGGTTGCTGGATCCGGGTTGAAACTAGACCACTGGTCCCCCCATGGACCCTTCAGTCCCCCCATGGACCCGCCGGTCCCTTATGGACCCACCGGTCCCCCCATGGACCCTCTGGTCCCCCCATGGACCCGCCGGTCCCCCCATGGACCCACCCGAGTGACATTGAATCCCAGGAGTCGCTACGTGTCAAACATCAGGCTCAGACCAGTCTGATGCGACTCAAACACAGGTCACTGTAGCTTTTTAATGTTTCGTTAACCGTTTTCATGGCAACAGCTACAAGAAGATGCATTTTGTCAGGATGGTTTCAGTTCCTGAACAAGCTTCCATTTGCAGAGAAACTTTCTGAAGTTGGAACCTTTAATCCGACAGAGAACTTGTAGATGAAGATTCTCTGACAGGTGAGGGTTCCAGGGTTGGGTATAAAAGCAGCATTCTGGGGACTACAGATGGATTAGCCCAAAGCTAGCTTTGGAAAAATAGCAAAATTTATTAAAATTGTTTAAAATGTATTGTGTTATTGAAATATATTAATTTGGTTTTAGAATTTAAAAGGATTTATTTTGTATTTGTTGAGCTTAATGTGATGCTAGGCTGAATAAATGGATAAATGTTTGTATGGTAAATATTTTATATGTAATATTTTAAAATTTTGTTTACAGGAGGAGAATCAGGAGGAGCAGAAGAAGAATCAGGAGGAGCAGAAGAAGAATCGGGAGGAGCAGAAGAAGAATCAGGAGGAGCAGAAGAAGAATCGGGAGGAGCAGAAGAAGAATCGGGAGGAGCAGAAGAAGAATCAGGAGGAATAGAAGTAACTGCCAAATAAAAAGCACCAGAAGAAGAATAAGTTGTTGAGAACTGCAAAAAACTTTGTGGATTTCTTCTTTAGGTGTTTTTGGCTGCTTGTAAACAACTTTACAGCGATAGATTAGCGCAGTCCGCTAGTGGATGAAGTGACTTAACCACGGCAGTGTAAGGTTGAGGACGGAGACGTTTGTCTGCATAAAGGAGCAGACATGAAGGCGAAACTAAACCGGCCTCTGAGGGTTGGAATAAAAACAGACGTTTTGTAGCACAAATAACCTTTATTTTTAAAACGTTCATTGTTTACAGCAGCCCTTCAACACGCAGACCCAACGTCGTTCCGCTAAAAACATCAGCAGCAAACAAACATGGCGGCAGATCCCTGACGTTGCCCTCCTAAGCCGCCGTACGACGTTACAAGTGCAGGACGAGTCGCAGGTTTTCCATTTCACAGAAACATCCAGACGATGCTGAACAAGCGTATGCGTGGAACCGGAGCGCCCCCTGGTGGCTGAGCTGCGTCACATCCTGAAGACTTGCATATTCATTTGCATATTAATCCTACTCTACGAGTTATACTGAGGTGTGAAAGCGGCATGTTTGTAAACAACGAAGCTTCTTCTCCAGCTGAATGATGGACAGAAGAGCTGGACGATGCTTCCCAGGAGCGCCACCTCCCATTCCCAGTCCAGTTTCAGCCGACCAGTTACTGGTTCCAGCGTTCCACACCGACTCACGGCAGCTTTCCAGGAATCTGTTCGAGGCTCGTCTTCAGGCGCGCCGCAGGTTTCATCTTTATTGGAACAACAAGTGGAAAGTTGGCACGACTCGAAGCCGCTTTATGGCAGTTTGAAAGAACGCTGCCACCACAGAAGAAGAGAAAACTTCTCTCATTTGAACATTTCGTCTCACCAGTAAACGTTTTATCAAGTCCAACAAGCGTTGAGTGTAAATGGTGGAGGAATCATCCGCCAACGGAAAGAGAAGCGACGTCTCGCCACGTCGCAGAAACCATGCCCCCAACGTCGCGGAGACCCCGCCCCCCCGAACCCTCAGCTGTAGCGCCCGCTCTGTAAGGCTTGTAGGAATGTGCTGTGAAGCAGCAGCGGTTTAAGGTAAATCACAGTGTCACGTCAGCGCGGCAATGCCGATCAAACAACCTGATCAAACTGATCACCACGGCGTCAAGAGAAGCAACAGACGGTAAAAACAAATCCAAGTCATCACTGCACCGCATCGGTTGGAACCACGTTCAGGATCAGGACGCTGAAAAGGCCACATGCGCCCGGTTTAGGCTCCTCCCCTCCTCGTCCAACAGAACTGCTGTCATTGGCGGGAAACTGGAATTCATCTTTTAGAGGCCAGATTTCCAACCGGTCTTCTGCAGGTTGGTGGTTCCGGTCCGGGACGCTTCAGACGTGCGTCTGGATGCCGCAGCATCTCAGAGCGAGGCGAACTGCTGGGGCAGTAAACTCTGGGTCAGGCTGAGCTGAGGGCTCACGCAGGCACTGCTGGTGATGCTCGAACCGGGGCTCGGCGAAATGGGCAGGCTGGAGACAGATGGCGCCTCCGTGTCTGAACAGTCCTCGTCATCGGCGCTGTGAAGGCGGCGGCGCTGGTGGATAACAACCACCCTGCGGCACAAAGCAGACGGTCAGTTTATCTGAAGCCAGAGTTCTCTGATGAACGTCTGCTGGAAGGTGGACGCTACCTGGATCTGGATGGGCTCATCCCATCTGGTCTTTGGACTTCAAACCTGGAGATGTAGCTACATTTGGACCACTAGATGGACAAACAGACAAGCAACCCATCAGCTTTACAGAGATCTTTAGAAACACTGCGGAACGACGTGAAAGTATCCGTTTGGTTCTACGCCTCGCCAACAGGAGGAGCCGCCAACCAAAACAAGCAGCAGTCAAAGCTGGAGTTCCGGTAAGTTCCCGCAGTCTGAACGTAGCCGGAGTTCCGGTAAGTTCCTCGCGGTCTGAACGTAGCCGGAGTTCCGGTAAGTTCCTCGCGGTCTGAACGTAGCCGGAGTTCCGGTAAGTCCCCGCGGTCTGAACGTAGCCGGAGTTCCGGTAAGTCCCCGCGGTCTGAACGTAGCCGGAGTTCCGGTAAGTCCCCGCGGTCTGAACGTAGCCGGAGTTCCGGTAAGTCCCCGCGGTCTGAACGTAGCCGGAGTTCCGGTAAGTCCCCGCGGTCTGAACGTAGCCGGAGTTCCGGTAAGTCCCCGCGGTCTGAACGTAGCCGGAGTTCCGGTAAGTTCCCGCGGTCTGAACGTAGCCGGAGTTCCGGTAAGTTCCGGTAAGTTCCCGCGGTCTGAACGTAGCCGGAGTTCCGGTAAGTTCCCGCGGTCTGAACGTAGCCAGAGTTCCGGTAAGTTCCCGCGGTCTGAACGTAGCCGGAGTTCCGGTAAGTTCCCGCGGTCTGAACGTAGCCGGAGTTCCGGTAAGTTCCCGCGGTCTGAACGTAGCCAGAGTTCCGGTAAGTTCCTCGCGGTCTGAACGTAGCCGGAGTTCCGGTAAGTTCCCGCGGTCTGAACGTAGCCAGAGTTCCGGTAAGTTCCTCGCGGTCTGAACGTAGCCAGAGTTCCGGTAAGTTCCTCGCGGTCTGAACGTAGCCAGAGTTCCGGTAAGTTCCCGCGGTCTGAACGTAGCCGGAGTTCCGGTAAGTTCCTGCGGTCTGAATGTAGCCAGAGTTCCGGTAAGTTCCTCGCGGTCTGAACGTAGCCGGAGTTCCGGTAAGTTCCCGCGGTCTGAACGTAGCCGGAGTTCCAGTAAGTTCCTCGCGGTCTGAACGTAGCCAGAGTTCCGGTAAGTTCCCGCGGTCTGAACGTAGCCGGAGTTCCGGTAAGTTCCCGCGGTCTGAACGTAGCCAGAGTTCCAGTAAGTTCCTCGCGGTCTGAACGTAGCCAGAGTTCCGGTAAGTTCCTCGCGGTCTGAACGTAGCCAGAGTTCCGGTAAGTTCCTCGCGGTCTGAACGTAGCCAGAGTTCCGGTAAGTTCCTCGCGGTCTGAACGTAGCCAGAGTTCCGGTAAGTTCCCGCGGTCTGAACGTAGCCGGAGTTCCGGTAAGTTCCCGCGGTCTGAACGTAGCCAGAGTTCCGGTAAGTTCCCGCGGTCTGAACGTAGCCGGAGTTCCGGTAAGTTCCCGCGGTCTGAACGTAGCCAGAGTTCCGGTAAGTTCCCGCGGTCTGAACGTAGCCGGAGTTCCGGTAAGTTCCCGCGGTCTGAACGTAGCCAGAGTTCCGGTAAGTTCCCGCGGTCTGAACGTAGCCAGAGTTCCGGTAAGTTCCTCGCGGTCTGAACGTAGCCAGAGTTCCGGTAAGTTCCTCGCGGTCTGAACGTAGCCAGAGTTCCGGTAAGTTCCTCGCGGTCTGAACGTAGCCGGAGTTCCGGTAAGTTCCTCGCGGTCTGAACGTAGCCGGAGTTCCAGTAAGTTCCTCGCGGTCGAAACCGAGCCGGAGTTCTGGAAAAGTCCTGGGAAAACTTACCGTCTCTGCTCTTCTGATCTTATACAGAGCTTTGGTTTGATTTCTGGATTACAGGTTTTATTTATAAATAAATCAGTTTAATTTGTTAGAAATAAAAAAAAAGACAAACAGAGGTTTCCGTCTCACCATGTGAGCTGGGTCGCTGGTCCCCAGGTGGACTCCTTTCTGGCACAACGTTCTCAGCAGACCAATACCTGCAAGCAGAACCAGAAATCCTGGTTTCAGTAACTCTGAAATGAGGAAACCTGCATGTAGAAGCTGAACCTTTCCTCCCAGTCAGTCTGCAGACGTGACGTTTCCATGGAAACGTGATGTTTCAGCTTCAGCTGTCAGATTCTGAGGTTAAAATGATGGAAAATGAACGTATGAACAGATTAAGCAGCATAAAGACTCATTCCCACGTCTTCCTGCTACTATCTACCTGCTGTCCTCACTGCAGCACCTCCACCTCAGCTGCATCCCAAACGTCTTCTTGGCTTTATTCCAGCCATAGAGGATCATTATTTTCCTGCTTTTCTCATCACTTGTTGATCTTTGGCTGCTCCTGATTGGACGTTACCGTCAGTTTAAGCTCTCTGATTGGTGGAAAGTCTGACAGGAAGTGTCTTCATCATCATGTCCAGGTGAAAATAGAGGTCTCTTAGCAACATGGTAGTGATGATGATGAAGATGTGATAAATAATGGTGGATTTACCATCTAGAGTCTCTGAATAAACACTACATGTTGTGTCTGGATTGTAAAGAAACGCTGGAAAACCTCCGTAGACCAGCTGGAGGGTCACATGACCATCAGTTTACCCCACAGTTACCCACTAATAGTCCTGAGCTGCTGATGGAAGCGAAGCTCTCAGGCAGATCAGGTGGTGTTTTAAGGATGAATAAACTGTTTTCATTGGGAACCTTTTGTCCTGTTGTTCCAGAACTTCTGCTCCCACTGGTCCAGCAGGACGTTCAGGTATCTGGGACACTCGAAGAAGCGATGGTAGCGCGAAGACGACTGCGAAGGGAAAACACGCTCAAACTCTCCTCTGCGACTCAGTTCGTCTTCGCTTTCCGCCAGAACACGAACGTCCTCTGGAGTCAGAACGTCCAACACCGAAGACAGGAAGTCCTGATGGAAAGAGGAAGAAGCACACAGGTCATGATGTCATCAGAGGAAAAAAAACCCAAAACAACTGAAGTTAAAAGCTTTTCTGACCTGGTCGGTGTAACGCTGCGCGAGGTAAAAAGCTTGTTTGACTTTCTCATCAGCCGACAGGTCGGGTCTGGTCTTCTCCCGGTTCCCTCCACACAAACTACAAACACACATGCAGGCACATGAGAAGCAGAAGGTGGGTGAAGCTGGAGGTGCAGTACCGCCTCCGTACCTGCTGGTGGAGCTGGAGGCGCTGCTGCAGGGGGAAACCACCTCCTCTCTGAGAGGAACACGGAAACCGGCCAGGTTGAGAAGGTCCCGGATCATCTGTCCTTTTATAGACACATCCAGCGCAGAGTTGGAGTGAAGGCTGGAGGAGATGCGGAACGTGTTGGCGTGTCGTTTCATAGCCTTAATGAGTGATGTCATGTGCGCCCGTTACCTGGGTGATATGTTAACCTCGAGAATCCAGGGCTTCAGGTTCTCGTCCAGCATGATGTCAAAGCCGAACAGCTCGTGGCAGCTGTACGGAGTTTTAACGTTCATCTTCAGCAGGTTGTTGACGTACGGCTCAGATCTGGAAGAAACGCACAAAATTCAACGATTTCTGGCCATTTGTGGCTGGATCGTCCAAAATTTAGTACAAAAGGACAAAAACTTGTGATCGTTTCTAATCGCGATCAATCTCATCGTTGTAAAGTTCGAAACGCCAGTTCGATCACAATACGATAGTATACAGATTTTTATGGATTTCAGGTCGATGTTCATAAGTTGACGTTCGCTGGTTGATAGTCGCAGGCCGACGTTCGCAGGCCGACGTTCGCAGGCCGATGTTTGCTGGTCGACGTTCGCAGGCCGACGTTCGCAGGCCGACGTTCGCAGGCCGACGTTCGCAGGCCGATGTTTGCTGGTCGACGTTTCCAGGCCGACGTTCGCAGGCCGATGTTTGCTGGTCGACGTTCGCAGGCCGACGTTCGCAGGCCGATGTTTGCTGGTCGACGTTCGCAGGCCGACGTTCGCAGGCCGATGTTTGCTGGTCGACGTTCGCAGGCCGACGTTCGCAGGCCGATGTTTGCTGGTCGACGTTCGCAGGCCGACGTTCGCAGGCCGACGTTCGCAGGCCGATGTTTGCTGGTCGACGTTTCCAGGCCGACGTTCGCAGGCCGATGTTTGCTGGTCGACGTTCGCAGGCCGACGTTCGCAGGCCGACGTTCGCAGGCCGATGTTTGCTGGTCGACGTTCGCAGGCCGACGTTCGCAGGCCGATGTTTGCTGGTCGACGTTTCCAGGCCGACGTTCGCAGGCCGATGTTTGCTGGTCGATGTTCGCAGGCCGACGTTCGCAGGCCGATGTTTGCTGGTCGACGTTTCCAGGCCGACGTTCGCAGGCCGACGTTTGCTGGTCGACGTTCGCTGGTCGATGTTCGCAGGCCGACGTTCGCAGGCCGACGTTCGCAGGCCGATGTTTGCTGGTCGACGTTTCCAGGCCGACGTTCGCAGGCCGACATTTGCTGGTCGACGTTCGCAGGCCGACGTTCGCAGGCCGACGTTCGCAGGCCGACGTTCGCAGGCTGACGTTCGCAGGCCGATGTTTGCTGGTCGACGTTCGCAGGTCCATAATTACCAAATTCAGTCCAGAACTACCTACAAAGACTGTTGCCATGGCAACAAGCTCATTTCGTAGCCGTTTTTCCGTTAGACTGTTCCTTTTTTCTCTAAACGCAGCCGCTCTGGAACTTACGCAATGATGGTTTTGATCACGATGTCTTTGATCTTCCCCCACAGCAGGCTCGTGTTGATGCCTCTGGAGCCCAGAAACTGCCACAAGGCCTTCAGAGCCCTGAAAATACAGAAAACCTCCACCTTTAGCCACATTTCCTGGACAAACAGCCAGTTTATGAACAAACTGGCTTTTTTCCTTCTGAAACAGACAGAAAAACCTACCATTTGTGTCCCTGGCAGGCTTTGTCGTCGCTGTTGGTCTGGTACTCAGAGTTCTTCTTGTTGACGCTGTAGTTGGTCAGGTGCATAAACTTGTTACCCAGAGTCTTCATGGAAGACGAATACCTGGACACACAAACGAAGATGTGAGTCTTGTCCGTGCGAATGCGCTGCGACGACGGTGGAGTCGTCTTACTTGCAGCTGGCGAATCGGACCAGGCCGTCGGAGAAGATGTAAATCCGGAGCGGGTCGTAGGACGTGACGTAGACGTAGATCCGCAGGTCGAACTTGTTCCCGCTGATTAGGTAGGGCTTGTGAAGGTACCTGGACACAAAGATTCCAGCTCAGAAATGTGGGAAAGCTTGAGGCCGGCTCGGCTCAGAGCTGCTTACTTCTGGACCAGCAGTGGCCTCTTCCGAGGCATCTGACTCCACTTGTGGATGACCTGGATGCCGATTCCTCTGGCTGAAGCAGGCTGGTGGAGACAGGAGACCGGATTACAGCAAAACAAAGTTTTCCCAGGTTTCTCCGGCAAATTTCCAACGTACGGGTTTGATGATCCACTTCTGCTTGGAGCCGCCGTCCTCCCAGGCCTTTCGGAGCAGCTTCATGTCCTGAGGAAGGATGAAGGTCCGCGGGAAAAAGCTGAACTCCTGCTTGCCGAAGCGAAGCCGCATCTTGGACAGATTCCGCCACAGCCGGTCCTTCCGGCCGATCTGAAACGTCCCGGGGAAGTGGTTCAGCTGGGAGGACAAACAGAAAGCCGGATTAAGTCTGGACCAGATGGGGACGCAGGCCGGGATCCGGCTGCAGGGTCTCACCTTCTGGTGCTCCTCGATCGCCTTGAATCCAGGAGACTTCATGTGGTGTCCCCAGCAGCCCAACCAGTCGTGGCTTTCTGCATGACAACAGAATACAATCGTTCTGAGTAACGTTTACGTCTGGAGTGGGAGGCGTGTCCAGACGATCCGACACGGCCTGCGGGGGACACTGCCGCTCCCCAGAATCACTAAATGAAGCTAAACTCTGAAGAGACAGGAAAGATCTGGAAAATCTCATATCCAGCCAACTAAACATCTCTTATCTTTAATGTCAGATAAACTCAGCAAGATCAGATTTATATTCACGTTTTGTTTCTAGATCTTCCATCTTGAAGGTTTTATCTGGAATCATCCATCGCGACGAGGAACGCTCGAGATGCTTCAGATTATAAGAAAAGATCTCAACAAGAGAAACTAAAGATGAGTTCTGATATCACCTGAACTCCAACCCAATCTCCTCTATGGTGACTGTCATTCAGTCACATCTGCCGAAATTAAGTTAATTTATTTCTTTAAAAAACTTTGTTTTAATCACAGTTTTTTTCTTCGTTTTGGTTTTATATGATTGTAAATCAAATATTAATATATCACGACTTATTTTTGAGCTTAATTTTTTATTTTTTTTTCAGGTTTTTTTGCATTACTTCTATTTTCTGGACTGAAAGACGGTCA